>NC_091459.1:142228698-142529531 GCF_027789765.1 Dendropsophus ebraccatus | reverse complement strand
ATTTAGCATTTTAAGTAATTCGTTGTCGGCAGTAGGGATGCCCCTCAGAGCGTGGTGTGGTGGTGGTGGCGGGGAAGCCACGGAGCAGCTCCTGGGAGATGACGGAGATGCATCTCCTTAGCGCCTCGGTGCTGGTAAAGCATCGCAGTATTAATCTGGTGCTGTTTATACAGCTGATCAGCATCCTGCAGGTGGTGTTGATTCAGCTCAAGGTCTCACTGGCGGTTACGAGCCAGATCCACCTGTTGAAGAGGCTGGTCACCCACGTGAGAAGCTGAATAGCTGTTGCAATCCAGACTAGCTTCTCGCTGACTCTGCCCATCAAATTTATCAGCTCACCGCTGGTAGTTGTGGTGATCCAGCTGGTAACAGTTGTCCAGATGGGCAGGTAGCTGCTGCGGGTGAGGGTGGACGTCCAGATGATTAGGTCGCTGGTGGTGCATATCCAGGACATGATATTATTGGTGGTGGTGATCCAACTTAGCTGCTGAAGAGTGGCAGTGATCCAGATGAGCAGGTGGCTGTCAGTAAAAATCCAGCTCAGCAGGCGGCTGGTGGTGGACACCCAACTGAGCCCATCACTGACAGCGGTGATCCAGCTGAGCAGGGTAAAGAAGGCACTTTCCACACTGTACAGATGGCTGGTGATGGAGATCAGGCTTATCGGGTCTCCGGTGGTCACATTCCAGTTTAGCAGCTGTCCAGTGGTGGTGTTTGGACCCTGTAGGCTGCTGGTGCTGGAGCTGTGCCTCTGCAAATCTCTGGTGGTAAAGTTGGGACGCTGCAGGGTGGTGGCGGTAGAGTTCCACATGGGCAGGTCTCTGATGGCAGCATTTGCCCACTGCAGGTCGCTGGTGACATTGTCCCAGCTGAGCGGGTCGCTGATGGAATTGCCCCAGCTCAGCGGGTTGATGAAGGGTTCAATCAAGACTAGCGGGTGTCTGGTGGAAAGACAGCCCACCAGGATTGGAACCACATAACACAGGAGGTTGCCAAAAATAGCAAGATCCCTCTCAATCCTCTCCTCTCTCTCCATGGATTGACAAAAGTAAGAAACACTAGAAATAACTGGCAGTATACGCAGGCAGAAAACAAGGTAGTACAGACAGTGTGATCGCTAGTGAGTTCCTAAGAACAGAGAGTCTGGGGCTCTGCACCTTCTTTTCTAGGGCCCTGGGATGACATCACAAATTATGTCACTTACTTGATGTCACTGTGTGTCGTGTTCTGATATGATGTCATGAGCGTGCCCAGACACGTTGTTGCCATGCAACAGTGCAGACACAAGCTTGCCTGCAAGTGCAGTGAAAACCAACTGCCAGTACTAACGAGACAGACCATGTGACTGTGATTGAACTGAGCATATGCAACGCAAGAAAGAGGATGCCTGGCAGGCTGTTACCTAAGGCAACGGGTTATGAAACTAAGCAGCACATGGGGGGATGACTGAGTCTATGGGGGAGATTTATCAAACATGGTGTAAAGTGAAACTGGCTCAGTTGCCCCTAGCAACCAATCAGATTCCACCTTTCATTTTCCAAAGGTTCTGTGAGGAATGAAAGGTGGAATCTGATTGGTAGCTAGGGGCAACTGAGCCAGTTTCACTTTACATCATGTTTGATAATTCTCCCCTATAGTTCTTGTCTCCTGTCAGTGCAGCATCTTGCTTTATGACTTTATTCCTCTAACCTCTAACCTGTGTGACATCTTTGCTCCTGTCAGTGCTGCTGCATTAACCTCCACATACCACTGATTATTGGAGCTGAATTTTAACTGGTCATGTATAAGCAGTCAACCTTATTGTGGTGAGGGGTCCCTGTGGCCCCCCTGATTTATAGGACCAGTTGCAGCTGTGACCTCTGCTATCCTTACAGTGATGCCACTGGTCTAACCTGCTTACAATGACTGACAACTGATTTACTTTCATTAAGTATACGTATAAAAAATTGTCCGCTCGCCAAAGTATCATTTCATTATAGTTTGAAGATTGAGGAACCACATTGTGAATGATCCTTTGGACTGCGGCCAATCTATCACAGCCAGGAGACCAATTCTAATGTTACATCACTTCAAATAGTGTCTGTTAGAACGCTCCATTACAGCAGAGAGCGCATACTGCCGGCTGACCTGCTGCGGAGGTGTCACCGGATGGAGATTCACATCTGTTAGTCAGAGCGGAGAGCCGAAACAGGGAAGGCAGCGGAAGCCCGGAGAGTATAATGGGAACGTATCACTCATATTCGTCCTACTAAATAAACCGGACACTGATACAGGTCCGATTTATTAAAATATAACAAGCGTCATTCCGAACAGCAAACGGCGTAGACGAAAAGAGGGGAAAAGTGCGCAGATTAACGATTTTGTTACATTATATATTTTAAAAAATTATAAAAAGTGATCAAAACGTCCGATCTTCACAAATATGGTATTAATAAAAACTAGAGATCATGGCGGAAAAAATGACACCCCATACAGCCCCGTAGGTGAAAAAATAAAACCGTTATAAGCGTCACAATAGGCCCATTTTATTAATAATTAATTGCCAAAAAAAAGGATTTCATAAAAAAAAATATATATAACATTAGAGAATCTGTGTAACCTGCATATGGTTGTGTTCAGACTGACCTATAGAATAATAGTATCATGTCGCTGTTACCATATAGTGCATTACGTAGACACAGGAACCCCCCAAACGTTACCATATTGCATTCTTTTTTACGATTTCACCAATTTATATCTTCATAAATAATATATTTGGGATTCCGTCATACATGTTATGGTAAAATGAAGGACGCCATTACACAGTACAACTATTCCTGTAACAAATAAGCCATTACATGGATCTGTAGATAAAAAACTGAGAGTGCTGGAGCTCTTAAAAGGGGAGGAGGGAAAAACGAAAGTGCAAAATTTAAAATTTGCCCGGTCCACTGGGTCATTTTGGGCCTGGTCCTCAAAGGGTTAAAGAGAAGTCCAGCAAATTATTTTTCTTTCAAATCAACTGGTTTCAGAAAGTTATATTGATTTGTAAATTATGTCTATTTAAAAATGCCCAGTCTTCCAGTACTTATCAGCTGCTGTATGTCCTGCAGAAAGTGATGTATTCTTTCCAGTGTGAAACAGTGCTCTCTGCTGTCACCTCTGTCCATGTCAGGAACTGTCAAGAGCAGTAGCAAATCCTTATATAAAAACTTTCTTTCTGTGGACAGTTCCTGACATGGACAGAGGTGGCAGCAGTGAACACTATGTGAGACTGGAAAGAATGCACCCCTTCTTACAGGACATACAGCAGCTGGTAAGGACTGGAATACTGGAGATTTTTAAATAGAAATAATTTATAAATCTATGTAATTTTCTGAAACCAGTTGATTTGAAAGAAAAATATTTTTCTTTAATTTACCCCTGGTGGCACGTTGTGGGCGAGAGGTAAGAAATGCCTCACTGTTACACTCTCCCCTGCCCCTGCTGCCTGTGAAAAGTTATCGCAGGCTGGACTTCTCCTTAAAAAATTAAAAAAAAAAATTAAAAAAGAGTAATAAAATATTTGCCCCCTTTATCTCTCCCAAAAGATTATGGCTGTGGTGGCGACCCGTGCTTTGGGCCGCCTCTGCACCTGCTCTCTGTGTTCGGCGAATGCCAGAGGTCATCGCAGGGGCCCAGTGTTGCCATCCTTTCGCCCTTCTCAGACGCCTTATTCTTACAGGCCGGGAGCTTACCAGTGGCGTAGCTACCATACAGGCAGGGTAGGCAGCTGATATGGGGCCATTGGGGGAAGGGGGCCTGGGGATGCACAGGGAAGATAAAAGCCGTCCTGTGTCCTTCTGATTAACCTCTTATGAACTTCTGTGTGTAAGTGACCCAAAGTTCATTTACATGCTACAACACAAAAAAGGGTTAAATGCAGAGGAGGAGGAGATCTCTGCTTTACTGCTCTGATAAACCCTGTTCTCCGGAGCTCCAGCAGAGATCAGGGGTTATCAGTGCACGAGCAGTGAAGCGGAGATCTCCTTCTCTTCTGCTTTTAACCCTTTTTTATTGCTGCAGGATGTCACTTACACATTGCAGTACATAAGGGGTTAAGCAGAAGGTAGTCTGCTCCTGCACAACTTTGTGTTTTTCATGGGGGGAGCGTACAGTTTTTGCTGCTATAGCACCCCATGAATGCTAGCTACACCCCTGGTCCTGACCCCCCCTTTGTTGAAGCCTCTGCATGCCAAAACCTCTTTAGTTTTATGGTCTCAGCTTCCCTGTCTGTGATTCCTGCCCAGACTACTGCCTGCAATTCCTGCCCATGGTTCCTGCACCATGTCTGCTGCTTGTGGTATCAGCCCTGCTTCCAGCAGCGAGTCCTGCTGTGGTCCTGCCTGCCGCCTATGTGTTTCCAGCCGCACCTTGCTAGCCGCCGTTAACAAGCCAAGCCACAGCTAGCAACCTAGGGGGTCGCCTGCCAGAGCAAGTCTGGCTCATCTTGCGGGGGGCTCTGGTGAAAACCAGCGGCCCCTTAGACTCTACTCCCTGATGCTGCTAATGTCATCACTAATGGTGGTTCAGAGGATCCATTACATGCCATTACATACAATGTGTCCCACAGAAGAAAAAAACCCTTATATAACTATACCAACAGACCGAAGTTTAAGCTCTTAGAATGAGCCAATTAAAAAAAAACTGGGCAATACAATCCCAAATTGTGTTGTTACTAAGTGGTTAATATAACGGCATAGAAGATTAAAATAAATATAATAAATACATTGTTATAAATAAATAAAAAAAATCTTTAAAAAAAAGTTCCACATGTAAATAGGGTTAACCAGGAAAAAAGGCGACTGGAGTACCAGGTGACGACACTTAGAGAAGCGACGAGAATAAAGTGGAGTCAGTAAAAGTTTGGCGTCGGCTGAGGTTGCGGCGTCTCTCGAACTTTAACTCATTTAAATGCTGAGAAAATCCACACAAAACCTAAAATGACAAAAATAAAATAACAGAAGGTGATCGCAACATGAGGATGCAAATCCAAAGAATCAATCATGTGAAAAGGGCAAATTGTATTTCACTCAATAGAGCGCTCTGTTCTGTGTACTAAAAGCTTTTCCCACAGTAAGAAGCGTCTTGGCTTATTTCTATAAAGAAGGCCTGAAGAGATTAGAGGAGAAGGGGAAATCGGGTGCAGCCAACGGCCGCCGGCACGAGCGACTCATCGGCATTAATATATTCCATTTCTTCCGAGGGAGATAATTGTACGTTTCGAAAAAATTTAAAATAATGGTTGCAGGTATGTGTGCACAGTCTCCAGACGTGGAATTCGTTCAAAGAGGAACTGGATGAACTCCGGGGAGGATTAATATTCATACAAATTAACTTCAGCGTTAGATTCCCCCCTTTGTAACTGACAGATTAAAGGGGGAAAAATATAAGAACACTAAAATGTTAAAGGGGTTGTCAATTAACCAGAGCAGAATATGATAACAAAGAGTGCCCCCCCCCCCCTCCTCGGAGGACCCACAAATCAAGGAATTAAGTCACTTAAGGGCCACCTAATATGGTGGTTTTGGTGGTTTCCTTACAGAAGCCCCCCCATGGCTGGGTCATTCCCGGAGGGATATCTGGATGAGGCTCCACAGGCTCTTCTTTTGAATATTCATGTTTCCCAGGCGGCAATGCACCTAGGATGTCACTGCATTGAGCGCTTTTACCTGCAGCCGGCAGTGTTATCGTTTGGCTGGTCTCCCTGAGATCAGCGATCAGTTTCTCTTATGATTATATTCAGTGAAGCCATTACAATATGGCGCTGACCTTGACATGTAAAGATGTTTGCATTCTATAAAGCCGAGGGCAATATTACAAGGGACAATTATCGTGCAAATTATCGTTATATTAATTAAATTTAAATGGTAATCGTTTTGTGTAAATGCAGGCGGTGATCAAACGACCAATGAGAAATCATTCATCGTTCGGTTGCTGCTGGCGCCAAATCATCATTAATCGTCCGCTAAACGATCGCTGTAATTCCGCATACGTTCACTAATCGTTCAGTGTAATTCTACATCGTTTCTTCATTTGTCGGGATCATTCTGTGTAATTTCTTTTTCATGTAAACGGTAAACTATCTTGTTTGTGATAGTTGATCTTAAAAATCGTTTTGTCTAATAGGACCCAGTATTTAAGTAACTATTTTCTTTTCTTTTCAAGTAACTATTTTCGTACGCACACCCTGCCATCTGAATAAACGAGATCCACCTTGACCATCAGTGTGTTAGTGTGGCGCACACTTAAAACATTATCATTTGTAATTTGGAACAGTCAATATGATAGCACTCTTGAGGTGCATTCATATTGAGGCAACATGAAGCAAGGAGCGAGATGTGATCCGGAGGAACAGCCGCAATGACACCGTTCACACCTGGCTGACACATACAAGGGGGGAGACTGCAGCTCCAAGATAAGGAGGTAAGTAAATGATTTATCTTACCTATGAACACCCTCCAATGTCTCACCTCTGTGCTGTGTGTGAGATGGCTGTCCAGCTAGATACTTGACCAGAAGAGTAAGCCCTTGCCCCATGAATAAGTGTTGGATGAGCCGGTCACCTACCATTCTCCGAGTACAGGTACAAAGTACATGGGACCACCAGATAGATAGATATTGCCCGCTCTCTAGTAGAGTTGATCGAACCTCGAGAAATCCTAGGTTCAATCGAACTCTAACATCCACGAACCTGCCGCATTTGATTGCTGAAGCCTTCCCGATCCGTGGGGAAGGAGGAGAGTGCCCGGGTACCGCCTGGAATTCCGGGATTCAGCCTAGGTAATAGAGGTTTGTGAATGTTTGAGTTCGATCGAACGTAGGATTTCCCGAGGTTCGATCAACTCTACTCTCTAGATCTTTATTTTTAGGAGGTGTTGGCAGCAATGGTTATGTGAGGACACATATAGTGAACAGGCTCTGGCTCATGCAAAAGGCTCTATTTGGCTATTGAGACAATTTTATGACTATTGGTATCTCCCATTATCATGGAACTAACGATCAACACTGGTGAATTTGGGAGGAGTTTTCGGTTGGTCCTTGACTTTTATGTTTTTACCAACTTCCATGGACCATGGACTATCTTTCTATGTATATTGGATTGAGGGTACCCCTCTCCACTTGGGGTACAGTACCATTGTTTGTCTAATGTTGCTATACAAGTCATGGAAATGCTAGGAGTCAAGAAGGGGAGGGAAAGAGCGGCCTATCAGGAGAAGGAGGTAAGTTTGCCTTATGACTGTATTTTCAAAGATATTTAACATGACGAGTCCTACAAGTTGAATTATATTAGCTGAGATGGGAATATCCCTTTAAGTAAATTTATGTATATACCGAAAATGATGAAAGTTTTTAGCGGCTCCATTATTAGTCGAATGCCGCACTGATGTTTGTTCTGAAAATAGATTGTACCAAAGTACTGAAACTTTTCTGTAACGCTGGAATATGAACTCTTAACATCTCTTGTCTCGCAGAAATGTCACATTACAGCCCACTGCCAATACGTAGCTCTCGCAAGTCCTGTTTCACTTGGAGGAAAGGACAGAGGGCACGCCACAGGTTGACAATAACTAAATGCTTTCTCATGGAATGAATGGATGATGTCCCCAGGACACAAAGTTCTATGACAAAGTAGTCTTCAAAGTTTTACTCTGAAAAAAAAAAATACTGTTCTGAGGTTAAAACCAAGCCATGTTATTATCAACTACATCACCTACATAAGACGCTTGTACATATTGTGGTTGGGGCAAAACTTTTAATAAAATATTTACATACAATAAGAAAACTGTCTATAACCTTTAAGGCGATCCGTGGCTCAGCTACAACTCAACCAGTATACTATGACATGCGTGGGTTGGATTAACTAGGATTAACTTTGATTAACTAGTTTTTTTTTTTTCTTTTTGAACTTTTTACGTATATTTATCTATAAAATTAAACTATGTAGCCCCTGGCAACCAATTAACCCCGATCCTCTGGTTCATATTAATAGACCGGAGGCCATACCTCCTGGAGAGCCCGGGACTATTATAACATCTCAGGGGTTCTAATCAGAACAAAAAAACCATCTCGGCGCTGGTCACTATGCAGATAGGTTATATTACATTCCCTTTAGTGCTGAGGACGGGAAGCAGCATTGCTAATGGATCCCCTGTTGCTTTTACACTTATATAAGACGTTCTATTACACAGGAGCAGAAGCCTCATCACCGTTATAATCTCGTGAACTCTTTGACCTTTACTTTTCTAATTTTTAACTATTTAGATGAAGTCGATGTTCGGTATAAAGTGTACAGTCTGCAATTAATGTCCTGCAGGCATACAACGCGCTGAAATATTTCCCATTCGCTAATTGATGGCGCTGTCAAAATCCTTAGCGTAAGCATCTGTCATCTCTGTGAGTCATAACCGGATAGCTTGTCTCCTATGATGAAATACAATCGCAGCTTGGAGCCAAAGCAAATTAATCAGAACCTACAGGAAGAATATTCAATGTTTGGCTGTCACCAAAATGATCGGTGGTCCGTCTGCAGGTGATTTTAAATTGTGGGGGGAGGGGAATGAAGTGCATATTACACCAAAACGTCACAACATCTATATAATCAGATATATTGTATGTAGCAGCAGAGATGCTCAGGTAATAGACCTTAAGGCCAGGTGCACGACTCACCCACTATTCCAATGTAGCATTAAAGGGGTACTCCAGCGGGGGGGGGGGCACTTTTTCGCTAGGACCAGGGATGAGGTGGCTGAGGGGAAAGACGTCCACTCACCTCCTCGGTTCCAGCAGCGGGTCCCGCATCGTGGCGCTCCGGTGCCCGGTTCCCATCTGCTTCCTGGTGTCTGACGCGGGCCCGAGACGTGACTCAGATCCCGCCTCCGTCACTGACTGGCTGAGCGGACTTGAAACGGATCCCGTCTCCTTCACTGACTGGCTGAGCGGACCTGAGACGTCACGTCTTGGGCCCGCGTCGGACACCAGGAAGCGGCCGGGAACTGGGCAACAGAGCGCCGCAATGCAGGACCCGCCGCTGGAACCGGGGATGTGAGTGGACGTCTTTTCCCTCAGCCACCTCCGTCCCAGCGAAAAAGTGCCCCCCCCCCTGCTGCAGTACCCCTTTAACAAAAATGATCCACAAGGCAGCTTCCATGGGGAATAATTTATCACAAAGAGACATGGCTGCATGAATGGGACGTGGCTTATCATAAAGAGGAGTGTCATGACAATTGGGCGTGGCTTATCATAAAGAGGTGTGGCCATGTGAATGGGAAATGGCTTAACCACTTAACAGTTGCATTAAATTTGGAGAAACCCTCCTAAAAATGTCACTTCTTTGTTGTAGATTTTAAATGTGTCTCAAGTAAATCTACTTAAAGGCATTTTACTACAGATACAAAAGGACAACAATATCAGTAAACAGAGGAAATTAACCCCTACTTTCTTACTGCTCAGTACAGGTAACACAGAAATCCTATGCAGAACAGAAGGTAAGGGTTAACCCTTCTTACACAAGAGAAAGAGCCTGACCAGAGAACAAAGGCAGGGTAAACAAGAGACCAAGGTGCTCTGTGCTGCCACCTCTGTCCATGTCAGGAACTGTCCAGAGCAGCAATAAATCCCCATAGAAAACCTCCCCTGCTCTGGACAGTTCCTGACATGGACAGAGGTGGCAGCAGAGAGCCCTGTGTCAGAATGGAAAGAAAACATCACTTCCTGCAGGACATACAGCAGCTGATAAGTACTGGAAGACTAGAGTTTTGTTTTTGTTCTTTTTAATAGAATTGATTTACAAATCTGTTTAACGTTCTTACACCAGTCGGTTTGAAAAGAAAATTTTTCACCAGAGTACCCCTTTAAGGGAACTGTAGAGAATGTGTTTATTAACCTCCTGTTTGTGCTTTAGTTATCAGTTCGAAAACTAGAATATTTAAAAACATTTTCACTGCGGATAGTCACATAAAAATAAAAAAGGAAATATTCGGATTAAAAATTCATGGTAATTAATATCTATGTTCTATTGATTCAATTCCCTTTTAATCCTCTTTTAATTAAACATGACCAAATAGCATGGATTCTGATTCGTACAATGGGACTGGCGTAACATAAAAGATTTCATTTCTTTACACGAAGAACAAAAGTGGTTTTGTGTTTAATATAATGTTGTTATAAGAAAGACTCACGGACAAGAATATAGAAGTTCCATTAAAACTTTCCCCACTACAGACCAGTTAAGTGAAAACCCTTATGGGAGATGTATGGAACTAAAGACACAATGTTCCAGTTATCTATACAGATAACAAGATACTACAAATACCACTGCAGTTCCAATGAACTGAGCGGTAAAGAACTCAATGTTTGCCATGGAAATCAGTGATAATTTGTGCCCTGATGACAGAATTCAGTGGCTATGGCTAAAAGAACCGGTCTTTTCTAAGGGACCAAAATGGCTATCTATAGACCTCAAGGTTTAGCAAACTTTGGAGCAAACCTGCGGAGGGTTTCACACTCCATTTAAGGAGTTAAGTGGTTATGCATAGCAACACCAGTTAACTCCTTGGGTCATACAGTAAGCAGAGGTGTATAGTGCACCCCTGGTTATTGCACAAGAGCAATACCAAGGTATGTCTCTTACCTTCCTCCTTGTCGCTGTTCTGGCGCAGTTAGTACTTTGCTCCACGGTCCGGTAAGACCGTTAGGAGGACTGGGGCACCCGTTAGGAGCAGTGCCCTCCCCCATAACGCCGATCTGCCCTGATCTAATTATAATCAATGTAGTGGTCCGGCAGGCGGCAGGTCAGATCGTCGCTGTGGGTGCGGGCAGTGCTCCTAACGGGTGCCCCAGTGCTCCTAACGGTCTAAACGGACCATGGAGCAAACTACTAACAGCACTGGAATGGCACAGAAGATGAGGGTAAGAGACATAGTTTCCTCCTTGGTTTCTGCAGTGCAATAGGACCATATCAGCAGGTTAGAGTCATCTAACCTGCTGATAGTTCCCTTTTAACTCCTTAACGTCCCATGACGTATCTCATACATCATGGCGCCGTTAGGGGAGTTCAGAGAGGGGCCGCACTGCGACCCCCCCTCTGAACTGCTGTGATCCTGGGTGCTTTTGGTAGCTTGGGACCGCGGCTATTTGCAGGTGATCGCTGAACCCACTAATAAGAGCATTTGAATGCAGCTGTCAGACATGGTGGTCTAGTGGGGCGATCCCCCTTTCGCAATGCGATTGTGGAGGGGGTATCCCTTCTCCCTACCCGGCTGGGCCTCAGCATCGGAATGATGCTGATCCCGGCTTGGTATTCTATGTATCTGGTCTACAGCAGACCAGAGTAATAGAGCACCGATCTAATAGATTGGTGCTCTATTATATACACAGCATTGATCTCAATGGGAGATCAGTGCTGTGTATATGGACGTCCCTCGGGGGGCTTCTAATTAATGTAAATGTTTGTTTGTTTGTTTGTTTTTTAAAAGTGTTTATTTTAATAAAAAATCCCCTCCCCTAGCAATAGTTTGAATCACCCCCATTTTCCCATTTAATAAATAAAAATAAATAAACAAACATATTTGGTATCGCTGTGTGCCTAATCGCCCGAAATAGTAAATTGTCACATTTCTGATTTCGCACGGTAAACGGCGTAAGTGCCAAAAATGTGCCAAAGTGCAAAATTGCACATTTTTGGTCGCATCTAATCCAGGAAAATTGTAATAAAAAGCGATCAAAAAGTTGCACATATGTAAACAAGATACCGATAGAAAGTACAGATGATGGTGCAAAAACTGACACCTCCCACAGCCCCATAGACCAAAGGATAAAAGCGCTATAATCATGGGAATACAGCAATTTTAAGGAACATTTTGTTTTTTTAAAAAAAAGACTTACATTTTTTAAAAGCTGTCAAATAAAATAAAAGTTATGCAAGTTACATATGGTTGTAATCGTACTGACATGAGGAATATATATAACAAGTCAGTTTTAAATGGCGTAAACACGAAACCCCCACAAATTAAGTAAAATTGTGTTTTATTTTCATTGTCACCACACATATACATTTATTCCCGTTTCGTAGCATATTTTATGCAACAATTAAGCCTGTCATTGCAAAGTACAATTAGTGACGCAAAAAATACGGGTATGGGTCTGTAGGTGAAAAAATACAAACAATATGGCCTTTTAACCCCTAGACGACCCAGGGCGTATAGTTACGCCATGGAAGTCTGTCCCCAGACGACCCTGGACGTAACTGTACGTCCTGGGTGGTTCTCCTGCTATGAAACGCACTATGGAGCGGAGCGCGCTGCATAGCAGGTGGGGGCCGGCTGCAATCAGCAGCCGGCACCTCACGTTAATGACACGCTGCAGCGATCGCACTGCCGCGTGTCATTAACCCCTTAAATGCCGCGATCACGCCATGCCCGCGGCATTTAAGTGTAAGTGACAGGGGGAGTCCCCTGTCACTTACCGATCGGGACCCCCGCAGTGTTACTGTGGGGGTCCTGATCGTTAAAACAGACCGCCGGAGGTCTCTCACCTTCCTCCGTGCGGTCCGATCGGCGCTCGGGTCACTGAGCCTGCACAGGCAAGCTCAATGAGCAAATCGCCGATAACACTGATCAATGCTATGCAATCCTATGGCATAGCAATGATCAGTGTATAAAATCAAAGTAATGTATGTAGAAGTCCCCCGAAGGGACTTCAAATGTGTAAAAAAAAAAAAAGTTAAAAACACCAACACACTACCCCAAAACCCCTCCCCCAATAAAAGTTAAAATCACCCCCCCATCCCATTATATAAATAAAACATATAAAAATGAATAAACATATAATATGCCGTAGCGTGCGTAATTGTCCGATCTATTAAAATATAACAAGCGTCACTGTGAACGGTGAACGGCGTACACGAAAAGAGGGAAAAAAGTGCGCGGATTACCGATTTTATGTTACATTATATATTAAAAAAAATTATAAAAAATGATCAAAACGTCCGATCTTCACAAATATGGTATTAATAAAAGAAGAGATCATGGCGGAAAAAATGACACCCCATACAGCCCCATAGGTGAACAAATAAAATCACTATAAGTGTCACAATAGGCCCATTTTATTAATAATTAATTGCCCAAAAAAAAGGATTTCATAAAAAAAATATATAACATTAGAGAATCTGTGTAACCTGCATATGGTTGTGTTCGCACTGACCTATAGAGTAATAATATCATGTGGCTTTTACCATATAGTGCATTACGTAGACACAGGAACCCCCCAAACGTTACCATATTGCATTCTTTTTTTACAATTTCACTTATTTATATCTTCATAAATAATATATTTGGGATTCCATCATACATGTTATGGTAAAATGAAGGACGCCATTACACAGTACAACTATTCCTGTAACAAATAAGCCATTACATGGCTTGTACATAGAAAACTGAGAGTGCTGGAGCTCTTAGAAGGGGAGGAGAGAAAAACGAAAGCGCAAAGATCAAAATTTGCGCGGTCCACGCGGTCATTTTGGGCCTGGTCTTAAAAGGGTTACCCACAAGGAGAAAAAAAAACAAAAGTGCAAAAATGAAAATTGTCAAGGGTTTAGGTCAATATCTGATAATGATAAAAAAAAAAAAAATGATTTCCCAAACTCAACCTAAACAGAAAGTGACATTAAAAAAACACCTGATGCCTGTCCTGCCATCAACTTAGCGTCTGAACTCTTTTTAACTTCTCCATCTAGACCATGCATCATCCGCATCTACTCTTATCTGTCCAGCCATGTTTATTATCCATAGGGCGTACAAAAATAAAATAAAAAAAAACTAAAAATAATGAGCACCAATTCCCAAGACATGCCAACCCCGGGCTTCTGAAGTGTTATTGCTCTAAACGAAGTTGCAGACTTACATAAATGAGTCACAACATGTCCATTAAGGGAACTTTCCAAGCACCTTCAACAGCAGCTGAACAAGAAGAAAAGCATTTAGTGCCGGGAAAATGAGAATCTTGTTGTGCTCAGCTCCTGCCTAATCACCAGCAGCTCTTAGCTTAAGAAAACGCTGCTCATTTTACATAATATCACACAATAAAAATATTCCAAAAAGGAACCAATGAGATATGTTTGTGACTCAGCACCATTGTGGGGGTTATAATTGACAGCTTAGAAAGGGTTATATATAGTGATCAGCTACCTGAGAGTAGTAAGATTATGGGTTATTTTACTCTTTGGGAAGAGGGAAAGTTATAAATGCGGTTGGCTCAGAACTCCCATTGTGCTCAAGGCAGTAAAACGCTTCTTAAACCGTATCATAGAATGGCGCAAAGCTCAAATCCCTTATAAAAGGTTATTATCAAAATCGTTCTTTGTTGGCCTGGTGTACACAATGAAGCTGTGTGCGTCAACACTTTGAGGGGTAATACCATTCTGCACCCATAGACGCTCCACGTGGCATTATGTTCTCCACTTGTAACGTAAGGAAAATGTTCCGGTAGATTATGTTGCTTTACTTGTATTGTGAATTCACAGCTGGCTGTACAGTGTTACAAAGCAATGTACTTGGACCACTCAGTGCTGTATACTTATGGGGGATTAGCTATGGGCATTCAATGTCAGTGGCGTGTTCCATAAAGAGTCACAATAGACACAGTCCAAACTTCCTTTGCCCACCCAGTATATCATACACCAGTAATGCCACCAATTGCACTAAGGGTTCACCCCCATGTTATAGATGGACATATCATACAGAAGTCATACCTGGTAGATGATACCGTATATTATAAGAACAACATTTATCCCCGATTAGAGATGAGTAAAACTTTGAGCAGAAATGTTCTGCATTTGATTACCGGTGGCTGGAGAAGTTGCATGCAACCCTATGGGTGCTATTACATGGCCCAATAGGGGCCCGATAACAACTGTAAACAAGCGCCGATCTGCTAGATCAACGCTCGTTTACTGGGCCTATAACCGTTTAACAAGGGCTGCATGGACATCGTTACCCATGTCCTTGCAGCCCTTGCTTAAACTGAATACATTACCTATTCATGCTGCAGGGCTCCTCTTGCAGTCGGCTTCTCCCCGGTTCCCGCGTGCTGCAGCTTCAAAGCGGCCTGTCTCAGCTGACAGGCTGCTCAGCCAATCATTGTCCCTGGCGGTCCCGACCAGTGATTGGCTGAGCGGCCTGTCTGCTAAGACAGGCCGCTCTGAAGCTGTAGCGCGCGGAGCTCTGGAGGAGCCCTGGACCATGGATAGGTAATGTATGCACTTTGCAAATCATCAGCCGCTGGCCGCGCACCGCTATTGCACGTAACGATACGCGGTTGGTGCCCGACAATTATAGGTCCAAACCTACCCTATTTTCCGGCGTATAAGACGACTTTTTAACCCCCAAAAATCTTGTCAGAATTTGGGGGTCGCCTTATACGCCGGGTATGTTTGCCCCATACGGTGGGGGGGCTTAAAAATGGCCCACATCCTCACCGTATGGGGCGACCGTTTGAATAAAAACAAACAGTTAACTCACCTGGGCCCGTTCCAGGCCTCCGCGCGTCTTCTTCTCCGATCCCGTTACTGGCACAGGCAGTGTGATGTACACTGGCTGCGCCGGGGATGCCCGAAGCCCTCGCGAGCAGCCGAGTGTCTAATCGGAGACAATCAGCTGCTCGGGAGAGCTTCGGAAGAATGACAGAGGCTTCGGGTACTTCCGGAGCCTCCAAATGCCTCTGTCTCCTCGGGAGAGCTTCGGGCATCCCCGGCGCAGTCAGTGTACGTCACACTGCCTGCGCCGGGGAACGGCACCGGAGAAGAAGATGAGCGGGGGCCGGGAACGGGCCCAGGTGGGTTAACTGTTTGTTATTTTATTCATTTAGCTGCAGTTAACCCCTGTCTGACCGTAGCAGAGCCCCTTGTGGATCCCCACACACTTTAGACCTTTGACTGCCGGACCCTTACATCTGGAATCTGGGAAAGTTAAAGACTTCGGCATAGAAATTGTATAAGAAATTTAAAGGAAACCATTCGTATATATGAACCTGCCTATACTTACCTGTAGCGGCAGAGCTGCTGATTCTGGCACAGGTCTTTTTATTTCCATCCGTGGCGCTGTTTTTGAGTAGATAGCTCCAAAGCCAATATGTAAATGAGTCCATGAGTCCATCCTCGCCACCCCCTGCCCATTAGCAGCTTAGATTCGTCTAACCTGATAGTTCCTCTTTAAGTACATATTTGAATTCCTTATCAAATTCTCTATGATATATATATATATATTTATATATATATCACATGCACCCCTTCCTATTTGAAAATATCAACTTGATTCCAACATGACAGCTTTCAAAATGGCAGCCATGTTGGACAGCACCCATCTAAGATTTCCCCCCTTCCCACCATTTTCCATTTATTTAAGTGTCTCTACACTTTCTGACCACCCTATATAATACGTGTCTTCTTACTATATATAAAAGAGGGGTCTTCGGCTTTAATGGGGCACCTCGGCGAAAATCTTTTTCTTTTAAAATCAACTGGTTTGAGAAAGTTACATAGATTTGTAATTTACTTTTATTTAAAAATCTCCAGTCTTCCAGTACTTACCAGCTGCTGTATGTCCTGCAGGAAGTGGTGTATTCTTTCCAGTCTGACACAGTGCTCTCTGCTGCCACCTCTGTCCATGTCAGGAACTGTCCAGAGCAGGAGAGGTTTTCTATGAAGATTCGCTACTACTCTGGACAGTTCCTGACATGGACAGAGGTGGCAGCAGAGAGCACTGTGTCAGACTGGAACGAATACACCACTTCCAGCAGGACCTACAGCAGCTGATAAGTACTGGAGGAATTAAGATTTTTAAATAAAAGTAAATTACAAATCTATATATCTTTCTGAAACCAACTGATTTGAAAGAAAAAGACTGTCCCTTTAAGCCATTGCCCTGTCAATGAATTCAAATATTTTGCAGCTGCCATAAAGCAAACACACACCCTGCTGCACTGTCTATATAGACAACACAGAAAGGACGAGTCTGATCACCTGCAGAGAATGTTACAATAAAATCACATAAATGCCAGCTATAAAACAAACACACATTATTTTTTCTCCTCCAGACTCACATAACATTTATATACCAGACATTTCCTTTAAACGTCCCTTTTAATCTCTAATGTGGGTTTTGTCTGGCGTGTCCTGCTGGGAAGATTCTGTGTACAGTTCACTTTGGTAATATTTCAATAAGTAGAGTCCGGTTAGTGATCCGCTCTCTTGCTGTGAAATGCGCTTCACTAGTGCCGTACAATGTAAATACCACATAGAGGAGCAGATGGCGCAGAGCCGCACACCGCTGCTTCATTTATGGCTCTGCTGCGAAAGGAAGAATGAAGAAAAAAAAAATTCATCTCATATAGGCAAAGGGCGAGATGTACAAAAATGTTCTATTCTATCGATTAATTTCTTTTTTTGTTTCGCAAATCTGTAGGCTGTCTGCCCTAAGGGCCGTATTACATGGACGATTATCGTTCGAAAAATCGTTAGATTGTTCGGATTTAAACGTTAATCGTTTCGTGTAATGCTGGGTTTACACGTAGCGATAATTTGCCCGATCGAACGATTAACGATTTCGCAGTACCGTTTTTGTTTTTTGTTTTATAACGATGAGCGTTTAGAGGAAAAATATATTGTACGGAAAAATCGCTTTGGATCGCTCAAGCCTATCTCTCACATAGGTTAAATCGGTGAACGACTGTTTACACGGAACGAACTGCAAATTTTTTGCGAACAACGATTTAAGAACATGTTGTGAGATCAAAATGAACGATTTCTCACTCGTCGTTTGATCGTTCGCTGCATTTACACGTACGATTATCGTTCGAATTCGATCGTTATTGTGCAAATACGAACGATAATCTTTCCGTGTAAACGCAGCATAATAGCAGACAACGATCAAACGACCAACGAGAAATCATTGGTCGTTTGATAGAATTTGGGCCTATTTTTATCGTTTGATCGTTCGCACATCGTTCAGTCTAATAAGTAGTCAAAGCTGCAACGTACGCAATAGCGACAACAAAACGACCGCAAAAACGAGCATAAGTAACAATCATCGTTCCGTGTAATTGGGCCAACGGTTTTGGGTCGGACAGTTATGGACAGTTATGGTATGTCCACACTATGGAACCCAGGCGGATCAGACGCAGTGGATTCTGGAGCTCGCCCACGTTTGCATCTCCGCCTGTGCCATAGACTCCATTCTATAGTCAGGCAGAATCCGCCATCCACCTGAAGAATAAACAGATGCGTTTTCCTCTGTTATATTAATGGAAGTCAATGGAAAAATGGATGCAGACAAATGAGCAGGTTCATTCCAGGGGCAGACGGCAGAATCTGGCAAACCATAGAATGAAGCCTATGGGACCAGCGGAGATGTGTGCGTCCACCAGTATCCGCAAGCGGGTGTGAGATGTGGAATCCACGGTGGGCAATATGTGCTCTGGCAGAATAGGAACGGAATTTCAAGCAAAATATAAGACTTCGATAGGATTCCTCCAGCAGAATCCGACCAAAGAATTGACATGTCAATTCATTAGGCGGAACGCGGATTCCGCATTGAAATTCTGGACGGAAAATTCTGTTGTGTGCACCAATGCATGGAAATCCAATAGAAACCTATGGAATCCAAGACTGCTCATTTTTTACGGGTGGAATTTCTAGCGGATTCCGCACGCATTTTGATGCAGAATCTGCTCGAAATTCCACGAGAATTGCTCAATGTGCATATACCCTAAGCAGGGCAGTTTCTAGGTCATTTTGGCTACAGGGCGAATGTGAAAAAAGCGCCCCCCCCCCCCCCAAAAAAAAAAAAAAAAAAGTTTGGATACATATAAATATATAAATTTTTTATTCGGCTTTATTTCCAAATAATACAATTTAGCAAATAATACTCTGAAGGCCAATAACATAACTATATACTACTGGGGGAGCAACAGGGGGCTTTATACTACTGGGGGAGAGCCCAGGGGTCTATATACTACTGGGGGAGCAACAGGGGGGCTTTATACTACTGGGGGAGTGCCCAGGGATCTATATACTACTGGGGGAGCAACAGGGGGCTTTATACTACTGGGGGAGAGCCCAGGGGTCTATATACTACTGGGGGAGCAACAGGGGGGGCTTTATACTACTGGGGGAGCAACAGGGGGGCTTTATACTACTGGGGGAGCGCCCAGGGGTCTATATACTACTGGAAGAGCAACAGTGGGGCTTTATACTACTGGGGGAGCAACAGGGGGGCTTTATACTACTAGGGGAACGCCCAAGGGTCTATATACTACTGGGGGAGCAACAGGGGGGGCTTTATACTACTGGGGGAGCAACAGGGGGGCTTTATACTACTGGGGAGCAACAGGGGGGCTTTATACTACTGGGGGAGCAACAGTGGAGCTTTATACTACTGGGGGAGCAACAGTGGAGCTTTATACTACTGGGGGAGCGCCCAGGGGTCTATATACTACTGGGGGAGCAACAGGGGGGCTTTATACTACTGGGGGAGCGCCCAGGGGTCTATATACTACTGGGGGAGCAACAGGGGGGCTTTATACTACTGGGGGAGCGCCCAGGGGTCTATATACTACTGGGGGAGCAACAGGGGGGCTTTATACTACTAGGGGAACGCCCAAGGGTCTATATACTACTAGGGGAACGCCCAAGGGTCTATATACTACTGGGGGAGCAACAGGGGGGGCTTTATACTACTGGGGGAGCAACAGGGGGGCTTTATACTACTGGGGAGCAACAGGGGGGCTTTATACTACTGGGGGAGCAACAGTGGAGCTTTATACTACTGGGGGAGCGCCCAGGGGTCTATATACTACTAGTGGAGCAACAGGGGGGCTTTATACTACTGGGGGAGCGCCCAGGGGTCTATATAAAACTGGGGGAGCAACAGGGGGGCTTTATACTACTGGGGGAGTGCCCAGGGATCTATATACTACTGGGGGAGCAACAGGGGGCTTTATACTACTGGGGGAGAGCCCAGGGGTCTATATACTACTGGGGGAGCAACAGGGGGGGCTTTATACTACTGGGGGAGCAACAGGGGGGCTTTATACTACTGGGGGAGCGCCCAGGGGTCTATATACTACTGGAAGAGCAACAGTGGGGCTTTATACTACTGGGGGAGCAACAGGGGGGCTTTATACTACTAGGGGAACGCCCAAGGGTCTATATACTACTGGGGGAGCAACAGGGGGGGCTTTATACTACTGGGGGAGCAACAGGGGGGCTTTATACTACTGGGGAGCAACAGGGGGGCTTTATACTACTGGGGGAGCAACAGTGGAGCTTTATACTACTGGGGGAGCAACAGTGGAGCTTTATACTACTGGGGGAGCGCCCAGGGGTCTATATACTACTGGGGGAGCAACAGGGGGGCTTTATACTACTGGGGGAGCGCCCAGGGGTCTATATACTACTGGGGGAGCAACAGGGGGGCTTTATACTACTGGGGGAGCGCCCAGGGGTCTATATACTACTGGGGGAGCAACAGGGGGGCTTTATACTACTAGGGGAACGCCCAAGGGTCTATATACTACTAGGGGAACGCCCAAGGGTCTATATACTACTGGGGGAGCAACAGGGGGGGCTTTATACTACTGGGGGAGCAACAGGGGGGCTTTATACTACTGGGGAGCAACAGGGGGGCTTTATACTACTGGGGGAGCAACAGTGGAGCTTTATACTACTGGGGGAGCGCCCAGGGGTCTATATACTACTAGTGGAGCAACAGGGGGGCTTTATACTACTGGGGGAGCGCCCAGGGGTCTATATAAAACTGGGGGAGCAACAGGGGGGCTTTATGCTACTGGGGGAGCGCCCAGGGGTCTATATACTACTGGAGGAGCAAAAGGGGGGCTTTATACTACTGGGGGAATGCAACACGTTTCCTACTGATGTTCAGCTTGGACCTTCACCTGACAATAGACCCCTGTAAGTGGCTCCTCACTAAAAGTTGTCGAGCACCCCTGCCATAGTGTGAACTACCACTCCTAGCATGCCCTGACAGCTATATACCTTCAGTAACTGCTGGGAGTTATAGTTCTCCCTACAAAATCCTTTTTTTATTTTCATTTTGTTGGGAGAACTACCACTCCCAGCAGTTCCTGAAGGTTTATAACTGACAGTGTCAGGGCATGCTGGGAGGTGTAGTTCACAATTTTCCATTACAATCTAATTTCTTTAATCCTAGGGGCCCAGCTTCCACACTTAAAGCTTACATTACATTTTGTTTCATTTATACTCATTTTTACTACCTGCTGCTGCTCCTATGCTGCCTCTCTCTGCTCCTCACTACAGGCCAGGCGGGAATCAGCAAATGGCGGCCGTCGGGAACAAGAATTCAGGGGCGGGGGCGGCGCTGGGGAGAGGAGGGGGCCCTGGGAACGTGAGGGCGGCGTTTGAGAAGTAAGGCCAGCGCTGGGGATGTGAGAGGGAAGCGTGTGGAGGAAATGTAGGCACGTCACAGTGGGCGGGGGATGTAGCCGAGCATGGAGGCCAGTAACTTCACCTGACAGCACCAGTACCGACCGACAGCAAACCCCCCCACATCAGCGCTGTCGGCCGAGGGCGGCGATCAGATGTGCTGGGGGGGTGATTAGATGTGTCTAGGGGCGGCGCCGTGGCAATCAGATGTGCCGGGGGGGGGGCGGCGATCAGATGTCAGTCCGGGTTACTGCGCCCTCCTCCCTGTCAGCGCCCCGGGCGGCCGCCCGGCGCGCGCGGTGGTAGAAACGGCCCTGACCCTAAGCACCAGTGAAGAGAAGGATGTGGTCTGCTTTCAATCTTTGAGGGAGATAATGGCACCAACTGGTCTACGGCATATGGTTGGTTGAGGAAGGAAACAGAACAAGCCTTGAATTTGATGTCTTTTATACTATGTTGGAACTGCACTGGAAAATGACAGGTCACTTTAAACTTTTTTTGAACATTCCCTACTGAAATCAATAGGAGATATATTTATTTTTTTTAACAGCATAGTTTTTAATGCAGTTTTTGGAATGTTTTTGGTTGACTGTACGAATAAGCCCTTATAGGAGGCATGTGTGGAAAAAGTAAAGAACAAAACAAATGGAAATATTTTAACAAAAATACAGACTAATATATCCAGTAACTGAAAATAAAACCAAATACACAAGACGTTCTGATTGGCTGATAAACCAATAAATCAAGAAAAACATTTTAATTTTTTTTCAGTGTTTTTCGGTGTATATTTTTGCAATCACAAAACATCATGGTTTTCTTTTCTTTTTCTAGCTTGGGATAAGAATAATAAACATTACTTAAACAATAAGGATGTTTAAGAAGGTTTTTCTGAATCCCTTTACTTACTGTGAATTTCCTTCCCACCATGGCTCGGGATGGAGCAGATTTCCCATTCTTTTTGCTGGTTCAGATTCCTCCTGTGCTCATTGTTGTCTCCTGCTAAGACAGACACTTTGTGTGAGCTGCTCAGATGAGTCCGAAATGACAACTATTCTTTAAGAAAATCTTTATACGGGAGAATGTGCATCATTATATTTCCCAGAGATAGAGATAGTTATTACAGCACATATATGTATATGGCTATGTTCACACATAGCCATAGTTTTTCCTGCTCCATTTAAAATGACGTCAGTCATTTTAAGTCTAAAATAACGGACGTCATTTAGCTGTCTGGCCTCCCCTTAGTGCAATGATGGCTTCTGGTACATTAGTCTAGTTTGGTTACTGACTGGTCTTTGGAAGCGGCTTAATTGAAAAGTTCATTGAATTTAATAGTAAAAACGGAGAAAGAACGGTGGAAAAAGAAAAACTGTTTGAACAACTAATAAAAAAAGGTCCGCTGTTTGCAAAAGACGTCCGAAAATAATGATCATGTTAATTATTTTGACTTCCGCGGTAAAAAAAAATCCATTATTCAATACATTGTGTGAATTGGACGTCCATCTTTCCATTGACTTCATTGCAGTCAGTTAAATTGCTGCAAAAATAGACGTTATTTTAAATTGCAAAAACGGCCGCCTTTTCTCTATTTTTGACGTTGTGTGAACATAGCCTGTGCAGGAAAAGGTGAGGAAACCTTCACGTCATTTTTAAGTAGTACTACTACTAATACTATAATAATAACAAAATAATAATAATTATTATTATTACTATTATTAACAACAACATGACGTACTGGTACGTCATGCGTCCGCAAGAGGTGTTCAGAGCGGGGCTGCACGGCGACCCCGCTCTGAACCGCCGAGATCCCGGTGGGCCGCGTGTAGCCCAGGACCGCGGCTATTAGTGGGCACGGTCTGATCGCCGTGTCCGCTAATCAGGTAATCAGATGCAGCTGTCATAGCTGACAGCTGCATCTGATTATCTTCTGCAGCACTTCCCTGGTGTCTAGTGGCGGAGATCACCCCCCCGGGACATTGTCCCGGAGGAGCGATCTCCGTATCTTCAGCCGGCCGGGGTCTCCGCCAAGATGGCGCTGATCCCGGCTCAGCACTCGTTTGTTTTCGGCTGCAGCAGCCGAAAGCGAACGAGTGGCGATCTCATTGATCTTTGCTGTATAAGTATACAGCAAAGATCTCAATGAAAGATCAGTGTGTATATACTAGAAGTCCCCCAGGGGGAATAACCCTAACCCCAGGGGGGAATAACCCTAACCCCAGGGGGAATAACCCTAACCCCAGGGGGGAATAACCCTAACCCCAGGGGGAGGAATAACCCTAACCCCAGGGGGAATAACCCTAACCCCAGGGGGGAATAACCCTAACACCAGGGGGAAATAACCCTAACCCCAGGGGGGGGAATAACCCTAACCGCAGGGGGAATAACCCTAACCCCAGAGGGAATAACCCTAACCCCAGGGGGAATAACCCTAACCGCAGGGGGAATAACCCTAACCCCAGGGGGAATAACCCTAACCCCAGGGGGGAATAACCCTAACCCCAAGGGGAATAACCCTAACCCCAGGGGGGAATAACCCTAACCCCAGGGGGGAATAACCCTAACACCAGATGGGGAATAACCCTAACCCCAGGGGGGAATAACCCTAACCCCAGGGGGAATAACCCTAACCCCAGAGGCAATAACCCTAACACCAGATGGGGAATAACCCTAACCCCAGGGGGGAATAACCCTAACACCAGGAAGGGAATAACCCTAACACCAGGGGGAATAACCCTAACCCCGGGGGGAATAACCCTAACACCAGGGAGGGAATAACCCCAACCCCAGGGGGGAATAACCCTAACCCCAGAGGGGCTTCTAGTAGAAGTGCAAAAAAAAAAAAAGTGTTATTATTAGTAAAAAGCCCCCTCCCCTAATAAAAGTCTGAATCACCCCCCTTTTCCCATGTTTTGAATAAAAGTAAATAAATAAACATATTTGGTATCGCCGCGTGCGTAATCGCCCGAACTATTAATAAATCACATTCCTGATCTCGCACGGTAAACGGCGTCAGCGCAAAAAAATCCCAAAGTGCAAAATTGCGCATTTTTGGTCGCATCAAATCCAGAAAAAATGTAATAAAAAGTGATCAAAAACTCGTATATGCGCAATCAAGGTACCAATAGAAAGAACACATCATGGCGCACAAAATGACACCTCACTCAGCCCCATAAACCAAAGGATAAAAGCGCTATAAGCCTGGGAATGGAGCGATTTTAACGAACGTATATTTGTAGACAATGGTTTGAATTTTTTACAGGCCATCAGATACAATATAAGTTATACATGTTACATATCGTTGTAATCATTACGACTTGAGAAATATGCATAACAAGTCAGTTTTACCCCAGGGTGAATGGCGTAAAATCAAATACCCCCCAAATTAAAAAAAAGCGTTTTTTTGTTCAATTTCACCACACATAGAATTTTTTCCTGGTTTTGCAGTGTACTTTATGCAAAAATTCAGCCTGTCATTGCAAAGTACAATTAGTGACGCAAAAAATAAGGGCTCATGTGGGTCTGTAGGTAGAAAAATGCAAGTGCTATGGCCTTTTATGCACAAGGAGGAAAAACCGAAAACGCAAAAAAGAAAATTGGCTCCGTCCTTAAGGGGTTAAACAAAAAAAAAAACTACTTATTTTATACATTTTATTTTTAAATTTCACATTATTGGGGGCTCATGGACACAACTGCAGGAGAGAAGCTATGATTGACAGCTACTTTCCAGGATCCAGGAATGATGATAACTCCACTCCCAGCCCTTCAGTTCCTTTAGCTCCACTGTCTCTGTGCCAGGACTGACCCCCAGATCTGTCCAGCACAGGTACATCAGACATTACGATGAATCTGTCAGCTCAAACTTCTTGCTGACACTGTGAGCTCTTAGAGCAAGGAGACCCATGGTATCGTTCATATATCTGTCTGTGCTTTCCCAAGTGCTGAGGGATGTGCTGCCTCCCTCTCCCTTCCGGCACCCTGCTTGGGATTCCCTTGCTTCCAGCCCGCCGCTCCCCATCCTCCCAAGTGTGACAATATCCCTCCCCCAGTGGCGTAGCTACCATAGAGGCAGGGTAGGCAGTTGCTATGGGGCCCGTGCAGGAGGGGGGCCCAGGGGAGAAGGTAAGAGCGTGTGTCCTTCTGCTTAACCCCTTCTGTACTGCAGTGTGTAAGTGACCCAGTGTTCACTTACATGCTGCAACATAAAAAAGGGTTAACAAGCAGAAGACAAAGAGATATCTGCTTCTCTGCTCTGATAACCTCTGACCTCTGTCCTCCAGCTTCGCAATCTAGTAGGAAAATGTGCGGAGCTCCGTGCAGAGGTCACTTACACATTGCAGTACATAAGGGGTTAAGCAGAAGGTAGTCTGCTCCTGCACCTATGTATTTAACCATAAAGGCTCCTAATGGGTCATAGCAAGCAGCCATTGGCTCTCTTGTGGCTGCAGGCAGAATTCTGCCTCTGGCCGCAAGAGATTTTATTTTTTGGCCACATCACAGAGTATATACTATATATATATATATACAATATATATACATATATATATATATATATATATATATATATATATATATAGTGCTTTGTGTTGAGCGTAGGGGAGGGGGGCCCCTTAAAATTTTTGCTACGAGGCCCTGTGAATCCTAGCTACGCCCCATCCTAGTCATGCCCCACTCCTCTCATTGATTCTAATGGAGCCGTGTCACAGAGGGGTCCCACTGGGTGTTGGTGGTCCCGCCAGCAGTGCATAGAGCCGAGCGGGGGAACTGGGTGGTGTTTCAAAAAAATGGACCGCGCCACTGTGATCCCCGTGCCGGCACCAATCTGCTACTGTAGTATGGTTTTTGTCTGGGGGGGGGGGGGGGGGGGGTCAATGAGCTGTGAGGTATAAGTCTGAGATGTAATGATCCTTCAATATAGTCATCTTCATACCTGACGCCACACCAGATTTCCTCGGTCCCATCCGCCGAGCCGCGGGCCTGATAGCTGAATTACTGTCGGAGTTTTACATAAATCCTTCTGACTAAGACTCGGCACGGCTAATAAAACCTGACATCTCTCTCCCTAAAGGAGGGACCTTTATAATATCAGCTATTTTCCTTATGTCTTTCAACTCTTTTTTTTTTTTTTTTTTTTTCCTCCACTGCCTGCCTTAAAGCCTAACCAAGCTTGTCTCTGTGCAGCCGGCAGGGGAACCAATTATCAGTGTAAGTGGTGCAGGAACCAAGCAGGCTCCCCAGTCTTGTTTTTGTAAATGATCCATTGCATAAATGCACAAAAAGCTGCTTTAGAATTTAAAGCTTGAATTTAATATATATATATATATATATATATATATATATATATATATATATATCTACCGTACAACACCACCCAGAGTATACAGAGATGCGGACATTACCAATCAGGTTTTTATAATAACGTGAGCACAATTATAAGTATGACTATAAATCAGTATACAAGGTAAATGCACGTGTCTTCTCCTTCATCCAAAGGGACAATAACGATTGCCGGGACCCTATAAGTGATGCGTCTCGAAGGAAACAGATGTGATCTTCTGAATTATAGAGATGTCGGGTTTCATTATTTATCATTGCAGTTAGTAGAGACTATTTTTCACACCATTTTTTGTTATCAACAGCAATTTCAAAATTCCGCCTGGAATTACTTTCACATTGCAACATGTACTGCCAGCACCGTGAGAATGTAATCCAAGGTGAAATGTGCGGGGAGTAACATAGCGGAAAACAGACATGATAATGAATGAAAATTAGGGGGTGACAAATTAGATGGTAAGGCTATGTTCACACTATGTATTTTGATGGCCATTTTGTCAGCATTTCGCTCATGCCTGGTAACAAGGTCTGGGGCTTGTGTCACCCTCTAGGACGGGTCACTCGACACTGGTGGGCAATAGGTGGTGCAAAGACCTAAGAGTCAAAACACAGGCACAAGTATTCTCTCTCTTCTCAAGTATTCTTCTATTTCTACCTCCGAAGTTCCGGCAGAGCACAGTGCTACTTTGGTTGGGACTCTCTTGACATCCTCCTCTCTACTCTTCTGATCCTTTCTTCTACTTCTCAGCACGCAACAGCACTGCTGTATCACTCTCTCTACTCTCAGTGCAGATCAGGATCCTAAAGTCTTAAGTGTCTTATCAAGTGTAGAGTATTGTATCAAGGCAAAGCTGTATTATCTGCTGCCGACCTCAAGTATCTTCAGAGTAATTAAGATTTTATTTATGATAAAGAGACTCTGTGATTCCTCATCCAGCACCGACACAGCTCACACACACTCCTTGGATCATCTCCCCTATCTGTGGATAGCAGTACCAATAGTCCGGGTGGGTCACTATTCCACCCCGGACCACTGTGATAAGTACCCAAGGGACCCCACAACAACCCAGCAGGACATTGTCCACAGGGGAACAAGGTATAACCGGCCCATTAAAATAATAGCAGGTGTGCCACCATACCTGTGGGCCTAACCAGCATTGGCGTCACATAACATAACATCAATGGGCACGGCTGTATCTCGGCCAACCACCATAGAACTGGTGTCACGCCTGACCATCTGCCAAGTAACCGGCCATACCGCCTCCACATCGGGGGTGTTTACCACACTTAGACTTTTGCTCCTTGGAGAAGGTACGTCAGCACTCCTAGATGATCCACTTCCTCATGTCTGGTCCATCTGTTACACCTTCTCTGAAAAAAACAAAGTCCTATATAGCCTAAAATGATACCAAAGTAAAAGAAAACTCCACCGCAATTTAGCAACACTAAATTGGCTTATACCAAACCAGTAAAAAGTTTAAAAAAAAATAAAATAAAATAAAAAAAACACATGAATAAGGCTGGGTTCACACTATGTTTTTGCAATCCTTTCTTTTTCATCCGTTTTGACAATAAACGGATCAAAAACGCATACATTTGTGTGCATCCGTTTTGATTCGTTTTTCCATTGACTTCCATTATTTAAAACACATCCAATTTTTTTTAACATACACAAAAATTCAGCCGTCTACTTTTTTGTGTACGTTAAAAAAACAAATGCGTTTTGATCCTCTTTTTTTAATAATGAAAGTCAATGGAAAAATGAATCAAAACTGATGCACACAAATACATCCGTTTTTCAATCCATTTTTTTTTTTTTTTGGAAATACAGATGGAAAAAAAACAGATTGCAAAAACGTAAGCCAGATTATTCAATATAAAATAAAATTAAAAAAAAAAAATACAGAAAACTCACGCAGTGATAACTATAAGGTAATAGAAAAATATCTGGTTTTTGAAACTTGGAAATGAAAATCTAGAAGCTTACCGCATAACATTTATACATTGAACTCCATACTAAAAAGCAGGCGGTAAGCTCTCCCAAGTGACGGCTGCAGGCAAGCAGCATTGTCTGCTTTACCGCTGTGGCTCTATGATGCTAAGTCGGAGATTGGAGAGTTCTGTATGGTAAAGATGGAGGCCTGACCTATATAAAATACACGGAGGTGATATAAAATATAACATGTAAAAACCTACAGTAATTATTGGGGTAATATAGGAAGCCTCGCGTAAGGATGACTGGTGATTTATACGAGGAATCTCTCACCTTATGAGGAATAATTTATACCGACTTTGTTCTGAGAAGAAACGGTAAAGTTTACGGTTCCCAGATAATCAGAATCAAAGGGCAGAAGAAAACAAGTCTAGACACATGAAAACCCTGCAAGCTGTATAGCTGGAGGGATATCTGCTGTATCAATGATCAGATGTGGCCCCGCTACCTCTACCCCCCGACTGCTGTGCTGATATATAGTGTATACAATGTACATACCACAGATTACTCTGACTATTGTTATCTGGATTATTTTGGGTCTTTCAAATCAACTGGTGTCAGAAAGTTATATAGATTCGTTATTTATATACTATTCGTTACTTCAATTTAAAAATCTCCAGTCTTCCAGTACTTATCAGCTGCTGTATGTCCTGCAGGAAGTGGTGTATTCTTTCCAGTTTGACACAGTGCTCTCTGCTGCCACCTCTGTCCATGTCAGGAATTGTCCAGAGCGGTAGCAAATCCCCATAGAAAACCTCTCCTGTTCTGGACAGTTCCTGACATGGACAGAGGTGGCAGCAGAGAGCACTGTGTCAGAATGGAAAGAAAACATCACTTCCTGCAGGACATACAGCAGCTGATAAGTACTGGAAGAATGAAGATTTTTAAATTAAAGTAAATTACGGCACTTGCTGGGACCAGTGGATTTGAAAGGAAATGGAATGGAATTGGGTGCCAAAACCCCACCCAAACTGGTGACAAAATCATGCTGTTTCTGTATAAGTCTGGATAAGTCTCCTTTAAAAAGAATGTATTGAATTGATTTCCATTTACTCATCAGAACCAGATAGTGAAACTTTTTTCTCTTTTTTCCTTCATCTACATTCATGAATATCCTATTGTGCGAGCCGGCCCCCTCCATTATCATTAGAAGGAGTGGGCTGGATCGGAGCTCTGGGGGCGGGGCAATGCTCCTAACGGTGCTCCAGACCGAGGATTACACTGCTAACAGCACAGGAACGGAGCAGAGGAGCAAGGTAAGAGACATAGCTTCCTCCTCGGCGTCTCCTGTGCAATAGGGAACTATAAGCAGCTCAGATTTGTCTAACCTGCTGATAGTTTCCCTTTAATTGAAAAAAAAAAAAAAATAAAAATTCATCCCCCACCAATATGTAAAGTGTAAAATATCTGAAAATACATCGGCGCTTCCAGCTAGACCTCAGCTTTATCACTTAGTGTTGATTTTTTTTTCCCCTACTGAGGTTTATTACACAAAAACATCATAAAGGATCCAGGTCTTTTGTGTTGTTTTAGTCTCTTTCATTTTCGTTTGAAGTGAATTCAAGGGGGACTCGGTGGGCTTAAGCCAACCCAAACCCAATGAAAAAGTTTGAAGTTTCTCTTTTTGAATCGGCCCCCATGATGACTGCCGGCGCGGTTTAATGACATTTCTTTTCAGAAAATAAACACTGTGCGGTGTGATTATTTGTGCGCTGGTTTGGAGGGGACCGAGCGACGCCTTGAATACATTCGACGGCGACTGTGAAACTTGATTTCCCACATGAAAGAAATTGTACATGTTCAAAATTTAACAGTAACAATGCCTGAGACGCCTTTCATCCTCTTTATACCGTATATACACAAAACTCTCTGTATATCTGATTGAGGGATAAAAAGGAGCCCATGGGACTCGCGGCTCAGAAGTCGGAAGGATTGGTTCTCAGCCGCACAACCAATGAGTGACATTTTCTAGGCAGGTTTTTTTTTTTTTTTTCTTTTTTCTCTCTGTTGGGAAACTATAGCAGTACTGGCAAGTTTCCCAAAAAAAAGAGAGAATAAAATAACCTAACACGGCAATTAATTATTCTCCACTCTAATCCTAAAACCATTTGTGCTAAAACGCTTAATTACGAGTGTTTTGAAGCCTGAAGATGAAATGTCTGATTATCGATGTCTGGTGATTTACCGTTTCTCTTATGGTAAGAAAACGGTTCTCAGAGGTCGTATAACAGTTCACTTATCCAGACCCCTCTAGAGATGTTGGTAGAGGAGGTCCCTGCTGCTGTTTTGTACTAGTAAAATAACGCAGTAACCTAATTAGCCTTTTACTTTTGCGCTTAAAGTGTAGCTGTCATTTAAAATATTTTTACAGAAATCAATAGTACAAGCGATTCGAAGAAACTCTGTAATAGGTTTTATTAGGCAAAAAAGTCTCTTTCTGTACTCAAAAAGCTGTTTTCCTATCCCCCCCCCCCCCTTCACTTCTTATCTGTTCATTATCAGACAAAATTGTCTACATTACAGAGGAGCAAAGTGAGGATAGATTCTGCTGAGTCCATTATAACCCGGGGAGGGAGGAGTAAGCAGGAAGAGGAGACAAGTAGCTGTACAGTTTGGAGACTGTCTGGGTACATAAAGCGGATGCACAGGTCAGAAAGGTCAGTGCTTATCTGGGAGCTTGGTGAGATAAGATTGCAGGATGTTGTGCTGTGCAGGGCTGCCTTTTCTCCTCTCCGTGCCCACTCATCCCCCTCAGCCCCTCCCCTCTCCATAGACCATAATGGACACAGAAATCCTGCTTCTTCTGAAGTGGTGGTGGGGGGGGGGGGGTAGGAAAACAGCTTTTTGAGTACAGGAGGAAACTCTTTTGCTTAAGAAAACCTATTACAGAGTTTCTTAGAATCGCTTGTACTATTGATATTTATAGGTTTCTTTAAAATGACAGTTACGCTTTAAGGGGGCTTCAGAGTGGGTGTGTAGATTTGGACATGAACAATAATATCCTTTTGTGGGTAAAGTAACAATCTTTAAAAGGGTTGTCCATTGGAAGTAATATTGTTCAAAAGGAGCAAGGATAAAAAAACTATACTCACCTGTTCAACCCCCACTGCTGCTGTTGCAGCGGTGCCCGGGTCACACCACTAATCACGTTCTGGTGGTATCACACAGGATATAATAATACTGGTTGCATACTCAACCACCTCAGTGAGTATGCATCATTTTTTTATGTTTAGACCTTTAAAAAGCATTCTTTCTCTGGACAATACCATTAGACACACTTGGGTTTGTCCAAACTCGAGTATTCAGCATTTGACTATGGGTGGTTGAAGAAGTTGGATGCCCCCCTAAGGAGTCCTGAAAAAGATGGATACAGCCTATGGCCTATGGCTGTACCCAAGCTTTCAATGCAGCCTCAGGGCGGCATCCAACGTCTTCAGCCGCCCGCTCTGGGTCAGACAAATTGTTACTTTTTTTTCAAATATGTTTCTATTTTCTGGTTGTGATTTTTTTTTTTTTGTCTTTAAATACTCACAACATCCGGAGATTTAGGGGGGGCATCCGGATGTTGTCTGCAGTGGCAGACAGAGGTGGAGATCATAAACTGGAGGAATGAGGAGAGGTGAGTATGCGCAGAGTCTAGTCTGGGGTTACTATTACTAGGTAGTCCGCCCTAGTGTCTGTATTGGGGTCTATATACTGTACGCTTACAGAGTCTTATTTTATATTTTTCTGGTACTTTTATAGTGCTGACATTTTCCACAAACAGAGCGGATCCCTTTTCTATGAATCTCTTTGATTTTTCCTCCACAAACTTGGCAACCTTCCATATGTGTACAGTATATTCCCTTCTCTCTCATCTTTCTCTCTCTGTTGATTTGTCTTCTTTCTGTCCTCACCGCCTCTCTATCCGCTAGTGAATAGAGGGCAGGTATTTTACTATTACATCTATTATACTGGTGTATTACACAGATCATTGTTATTCGGAATAATTCTAAACTGCTGATAATTAGAATAAAGAAAAAGAATAATATAAGCACAATAAAATAAATAAAAAGTATTAAAAAGAAAACAAGGGGGGACGTTTCTATTTCTCATATAACCAGTAGTGTAAAAAAACAACAACTAAGAGGACATTTTCAATGAATAAATGTAAGATGGATAATAGAAGCCATTTTTGACAATTATTGCAACCTATATGGCTAGCCTAGCTGGACCTATTTTTATCGTTGCTCGTTCGCAAAACGCTCGCAAATCGTTCGCATTAAATAAGACGTCGTTCGGTCGTTCGCAGTAGATACGAACGCAATAGCGAAGAGATAGCGAAGAAAAAACTATCGCAAATACGATCATAAGTAACGATTATCGTTCCATGGAAATGAGTGAACGTTTTCAGGTCTTTCGCAATAGCGGTCGTTTGAGATCGTTAATCGTTAACGATTATGCAAACGATAATAGGGCCCTAAAGCTCCCATATTACGGACCTCATGGAACTTCCATAGATAATCGTTCGGTTGAAATGCAGTTAACGATTAACGACCGAACGGGAAATCGTTAATCGCTTTATAAGACCTGGACCTATTTTTATCATTGCTCGTTCGCAAAACGCTCGCAAATCGTTTGCATTGAATAAGACGTCGTTCAGTCGTTCGCAGTAGATACGAACGCAATAGCAAAGAAAAAAATGATCGCAAATATGATCATAAGTAACGATTATCGTTCCATGGAAATGAGTGAACGTTTTCAGGTCTTTGGGCCCTATTCTACCGGATGATTATCATTCGCATAATCGTTAACAATTAACGATCTCAAACGGCCGCTATTGCGAAAGAGCTGAAAACGTTTACTCATTTCCATGGAACAATAATCGTTACTTATGATCGTATTTGCGATCATTTTTTTCTTCGATATTTCTTCGCTATTGCGTTCGTATCTACTGCGAACAACCGAACAACATCTGATTCAATGCAAACGATTTGCGAACGATTTGCGAACGAGCAACGATAAAAATAGGTCCAGGTCTTATAAAGCGATCAATGATTTCTCGTTCGGTTGTTAATCGTTAACTGCATTTCAACCGAACAATTATCGTTAAGATTCTAAAGATTTATCGATAATCTGAACGATAATCGTCCTGTGGAATAGGGCCCTTTCAAAATAGCGGTCATTTGAGATCGTTAATCGTTTAGATTCTAAGGATTTATCGATAATCTGAATGATAATCGTCCTGTGGAATAGGGCCCTTTCGCAATAGCAGTCGTTTGAGATCGTTAATCGTTAATGCGAACGAATAGGGCCCTTAAGCTGCCATCACACCTGAGCTGCTTTTAATGCCATTTAAAGCAAACTTTACAGCAAGCACCATGGACATATAAACAAAAGACTAGAAGGGACCCTATTGACTTCTAGGGGAGAATTTTCTAGGCATGCTCTGTGACCTCTGCATAGGTCATTGTGTGTGCCATGTGTGTTCTATTGAGAGTGCCACAATCACATCTTATCTATCTACTGATGTCAACTTTTATTGAAATCCTTTCTGTGATCATAGTGAGAAGATTTCTGGAAAGTTAACTCTACAAAACAGGAAATGTTTTTAGTCTTAGTCACATGGTGCAAATAATCTTTTACACATAGTGTTTCCTGTGAAGTAACCCATAGCATATAACCAGCCAGGAGAATGACCTTTCTACCAGTCACAAAGGTCACAGGGCGTGCTTACAAGTGTGTCGCATACAAAGAATAAGGTCTGAAGACGTTCATTGTGTCTATGTCCATGAGACTTACCATAAAGCAAGTCACTAAATGTTGTTTTAAACAGATGGAAGTTCCCATAACAATTTACTGAAATAAAATTTATCAAATTACAACCAGAAACGGATTAGAAAAAGCCAGATCTATTCAATAAAAACAGAGGTGATACATTCTCTATAACCGTGTGCTTTATCCCTAGAATAAAATCCTCTCAGTTGTCCATGGCCGTGGTCTGCTACAAGTTGTCTAATCCCATCCGGCACCATCGGCGTACATCTCCAGCATGCACTGTGAACGCCACACTTACTAGTAACTACTATTTTGCATGCAAAGCTTATATAAAGGGAAATCATGCTGATTATATCATTTCTTTCACAGCTTTTGCCTCCTCTATTTCGCACTGAAAGCTTCGAGTACAGACCCAATGCTAATGGCGTCCTTCAGCATCAAGCCTAATATTCCTGCTACTATTAATTTACTTGTTCTAATAAAAAAAAGGAGAGCTGTTCTCTGGAAGATGATCCGCTGAAAAGAACTCTATAAAGAGATCTGATTGAAGGGCTAATGTCCAGTATAAGAGGCCGCTAATCCCAGCGAGACGCGGCGTACCGGGAGAGGAAGCTTCACCGCTGTAATACACCCTCATTAACTCTATTTGTATCAGTCCCTTGTAAGAAAGGATAAAGTTATCACTACATCACTTGAAGAACTAGGGACGGCATCTGGGATCTGCCGCAGACAACTTCATAAGGTTTGGTGACATAATGATATCTGTAGACGCAAAAAAGGAAGTCTGTGGTGATTTATACAAAGCGCCACTGTGGTGTCCCACCACTGGTGTTTTGTATGCACCTGTTGTAATGCTTTCTCTCAGGTTAAGTGGTGAATGAGGTATTCTAAGGTTTCACCACTAGGTGTCACTGTTTCCTATATTTGTATGTTCTTATATGCACAGCTTAGAAAGGTCATGGGTTAATGTTTGTTATACCATGAGGGAGATTTATCAAACATGGTGTAAAGTGGAATTGGCCCAGTTGCCCCTAGCAACCAATGAGAGTCCACTTTTCATCCCTCACAGATTCTTTGAAAACTGAATGGTGGAATCTGATTGCTAGGGGGAACTTGGTGAATTCTACTTTATTGATAAATTTCCCTCCATGAGTTTTGTGCTGACCAATAGGAGGTGCTCTCTTTCTCTCAGCCTATCCTGACACTCTACACACACTCACCCCCTGTAGGAGGAGTTAGTTAGCTCCATGTGGGAGGAAGTACGCAGTTCAGTTAGGTTGAGTGTAGTCACCGTGTACAGATGCAGTTAGAGACCAACGTTTTTCCTAGAACTACTATTATCTTTACTATGCAGTGCTAAGCACACAAGGGAGAGCGGTCACCAAGGAAAACCCTTGACCACGCCAGGAACACATCTACAAAGAGCATGGCAGTATCCTGAACAAGTGATGAACTAGCCTCAATAAGACAAAGCAACCAGTACAGGAGGCCTACATATCCTATTGCGCAGTGCAGGTAACTGGGAAACATCGGACACCTAGCTACACCCAGGTAACCCTGGCTGGGCTTGAACTACCCTACTGGGACAGGTTTCACGATAACAGGGGGCAGAAGGTGGTCAGACACAGTCTAAAAACAAGTACAAGTAATGTTTCACACAGATATCTCCAGGTTCCGAAAGAGTATCTAGCTACACTGGGTTAGGGCTCCTCTGGCAAACTCCTCTCCTTTCTACTCTACAAGCACCACTACAACTACCTCTCTTGCTTTTCTCAAGCATCTCCTTCAAGCACTAAGGTTCAGCAGTCAAGAGTGAGTCAAGATTTATTACTTGTGAAACCGTGTACTGATAGGCCGGGCTTTCACTACGTATAACACCGGCCGTTCTGATCTTCATTTCTGGTAAATTTGGATGTGGGCGCACCCGTGTGCACCGGCATCCCAATTCACCTCTGCACACAATGGAGCATGTGGCCGGAGCCGCACGCTCCATTGTGTGAACTGACATGTCTGTGCGGCCCCTATTCAATGAATAGTGTCCGCAGAAAACTGACATGTCAGTTTTTTCTGCGGCCAGATGGAATCCTGGCCGGAGCGTATACTATGTGTATAAGCTCTGGCCAGGATTTCCTGGACTGATTTTTCTCTCCACAGAATATGGCTATGTTCACATTGTTTTCAGCAGTATTTTTGGACAGCCGTCATTTTGAGGCAAAAACACAGACATATTTTAAAAATTACATAAATGTGGCTGAAACCAATCGTTGTGTGAACATGGCCCTATAAGGCCTTCTGTTGTACTCCGCCTATGTGATCTTTTTCCTGTCAAACTGGTCCCCTCCATATTCACGGCCCTCCTCAAAGGCTTCACCCTTCTCCACACTCCGGCCTGTTGTGTATAAACTCTTCTTATTTTTGCAGTTAGGAAACAAAAGCAGAATAAAATATATCAGTGTGTAAGATGGTGCCATACTGTGTGCTATTAGTATAAATACAGGCCCTGGGTCATTGACGTCCTACTGTGAGCGTCACTAGTATCACTTAGTATGTAATTACTGGATTATTAATGTAAAGTAATCAGGACCGGAATTACAATTGTTCATTATGTAGCTGATATGTATGGAATATTCACTATACAGTAATGTGGCTCCAATTATTCCTTATACAGAGTTACCTGGAACATACAGAATAAAAACTAGGCCGTAGGGTAAAGGGGCACTCCAGAGGAAAATATAACTGATGTCAGGAAGTGATATAGATATGTAAATGACCGGTTTAAAAATCTCCAGTCTTCCAGTACTTATCAGCTGCTGTATGTCCTGCAGGAAGTGGTGTATTCTCTCCAGTCTTTGCTCCCAACTGTGTCCATGTCAGGAACTGTCCAGAGCAGGAGAGGTTTTCTGAATAAATCTTAAAGTTTCAAATATTTTTTTCCTGCCTTTTGGATCACTAGTTTTACCTTTCATGCTACAACAATAGCTATTAAAGGAGAAGTCCGGCGAAAATTATTTTTTTATATGTTATTACTGATGGAAAGTTATACAATTTTCTAATGTACATTAATTATAGGAAATGCTCCAATACTGCTATTTCCCTTAATTTAGTGTACCAGGAAGTGTTAGAATTCTCTCAGAAGCAGTGACGTCACGACCAACGGTGTAATTTCTATGGAGTGTCCAGCAGGGGGTGCTCTTTATATAGAAGTCAATGAGTACCATTGACTTCTATATATAGTGCGCCCCTGCTGGACACTCCATTGGAATTACAATGGATGTGTATGTAATGTAATATACAGTGTTTTTGATTGAATACATTTATTAAATACTTTGGGGAGCAAGTGTCCTTGCTCCCCAAAGTATTCCATAAATGTAAGCAATCAGTACATCACAGTAAGCCCGCCGCCCGCCGCTACCGAACGCCCGCCGCTGTGGACTACTCTCAACTACTACTCTCCCCACCTGCTCATAGCATGTGCAGGTGATGGGAGAGTAGTAGCCGGGTTATATGGCTGAGATCGCCGCCACGATGCCGCGCAGGGGGAGCCGCTCATCACTGCAGCTATCATCCCCCTCCGCTCCCCCTCCTGCTTCCTTACTCTATGTGATAGCTGACTTCCTGCCGGGCCGCCGCTCTCCGTTCACACGTGCCGGCGGCCGGGCAGAAAGTCAGCTATGAGCAGGTGGGGAGAGTAGTAGTTGAGAGTAGTCCACAGCGGCGGGCGTTCGGTAGCGGCGGGCGGCGGGCTTACTGTGATGTACTGATTGCTTACATTTATGGAATACTTTGGGGAGCAAGGACACTTGCTCCCCAAAGTATTTCATAAATGTATTCAATCAAAAACACTGTATATTACATTACATACACATCCATTGTAATTCCAATGGAGTGTCCAGCAGGGGCGCACTATATATAGAAGTCAATGGTACTCATTGACTTCTATATAAAGAGCGCCCCCTGCTGGACACTCCATAGGAACTACACCTTTCGTCGTGACGTCACTGCTTCTGAGAGAATTCTAACACTTCCTGGTACACTAAATTAAGGGAAATAGCAGTATAGGAGCATTTCCCATATTTAATGTACATTAGAAAATTGTATAACTTTCCATCAGTAATAACATATAAAAAAATAATTTTCGCCGGACTTCTCCTTTAAGCTGTTTGTGAAGCAGAAAGCTGTAAAATACTAATGGGGGAGAATTAATAAGACTGGCACACTCATCTGCCAATCTTAAATAATGCCCCGCCCCCATTTACCCGGATGGATTTACTAAGGGGCGCACTACATCTCGGGAGCAGGTGCAGATGTTGAAAAGCATTAATAACATATATGTGTAATATACAAAGTTGATATATTTAGACAGTAATACCTTGTTTACTCCACTTATCTCTGATTTACAATAGTCTTCACCCTAGTTTCCTAAAGGAGTTATCCAGCGTTAGAAAAACATGGCCACTTTCTTCCAACGACAGCAATTGAGCTCCATTGACTTCAATGGAACTGAATTGCAAAACCTGCACCCAAACTGGAGACAAGAGTGGTGCTGTCTCTGGGAGAAAGTGGCCATGTTTTTCTAATGCTGGATAACCGCTTTGAGGTTTGTGGTTTACTCATTGAATCCTTTGGTTTCTTATGGTAAGTGGATTATTTCCCTATTCCCTGATGGTCAGTTTATTGCTCTCATCATTATTTATATGAATAGTGTCAAAGAGGTGGAGCCTATTATTCCCTGGGTCCTAGCACAATTGCACCTTACTTTATATACACAGTGTACGTTGTTCAGTATGCAGGGGGCGGGTATACAGCACTGTAAGGAGTACCAGTGCCAGGGCTCAGGGAGCAATAGGCTCCGCCTCTTTGACACTATGCACAGCCCAAATAAAGTTGTATTTTATGAAAATAAAAACATAGGTTTGTTCTTAATGCTTTTACTAATATCTATCCAGCGGGGCGATCAGCTTAGTATGCAGTCAGGAGGTCCCAGATTCACTATAAGTGTGGAGGCAAGGTTTCTATATAGTATTACTGGCCTATCCTTGTAACATGCCATCAATGTGTCATCTGTTGGAATTCGAACTTCTTATACAACACCATTAAGATAATGTAAAGTTTTTTGTTTTGTTTTTTGCTTTGGGATGTAGGGAAAATAATAAAATAAAGCCTATTTACCCTGCCAGCTCCCTACAGCTGCAGTTTCTTGAGCACCTAGTCCCCACTATAGTCCCCTTCCTTCTGGTTCCTTTTACATTGTACGTAGTTAGCTCTCCTAACATCACTTTACCTGCATGTACACACTCACTTTGTTTAGATGGAGGGAAATATTGCTGGGCTTTTGCAGCCATGGGGAACAGCCATAATGTGCATAAAACTTCTAAAGATTATATCTCAGCGCTGGAGCGATGGATTGGAATAAGAGTTTCATCAAGAAGCCACATTGTACAGTAATTTTACTATAGTCGGGAAAAAGCAGCTGACAGGTCTATTTGGCAATCAGAAAATGTCAGTAGTCCCAAACACACAGCTCTCCATCTTTAAAGGGGAACTATCAACCGGTTAGACAAATCTAACCCGCTGATAGCCCGTTATTGCACACGGGCGCTGAGGAGGAAGAGCTGGCAAAATTTTTATTTAAGTACTGTATTGTCCCCAAAAGTTATACAAATCACCAATATACACTTATTATGGGAAATGCTTATAAAGTGCTTTTTTCCCTGCACTTACTACTGCATCAAGGCTTCACTTCCTGGATAACATGGTGATGTCACTTCCTGGATAACATGGTGATGTCACTTCCTGGATAACATGGCAATGTCACTTCCTGGGTAACATAGTAATGTCACTTCCTGGATAAAATGGCGATGTCACTTCCTGGAAACCATGGTGATGTCACTTCCTGGATAACATGGCGATGTCACTTCCTGGATAACATGGTGATGTCACAACACGACACCCAGAGCTGTGCAGGCTGTGGCTGCTGGAGAGGATGATGGCAGGGGGACACTGAGGGACACAGGGCACTGGAGGGACACTGAGCATTGCTCTGCTATCATCCTCTCCAGTAGCCACAGCCCGCACAGCTCTGGGAGTCGGGTCGTGACATCACCAAATTATCCAGGAAGTGACATCGCCATGTTATCCAGGAAGTGACATCACCATGGTTTCCAGGAAGTGACATCGCCATTTTATCCAGGAAGTGACATTACTATGTTACCCAGGAAGTGACATTGCCATGTTATCCAGGAAGTGACATCACCATGTCACTTCCTGGGTAACATAGTAATGTCACTTCCTGGATAAAATGGCGATGTCACTTCCTGGAAACCATGGTGATGTCACTTCCTGGATAACATGGCGATGTCACTTCCTGGATAATTTGGTGATGTCACGGCCCGACTCCCAGAGCTGTGCGGGCTGTGGCTACTGGAGAGGATGATAGCAGAGCAATGCTCAGTGTCCCTCCAGTGCCCTGTGTCCCTCAGTGTCCCCCTGCCATCATCCTCTCCAGCAGCCACAGCCCGCACAGCTCTGGGTGTCGTGTTGTGACATCACCATGTTATCCAGGAAGTGACATCACCATGTTATCCAGGAAGTGACATCACCGTGGTATCCAGGAAGTGAAGCCTTGATGCAGTAGTAAGTGCAGGTAAAAAAAGCACTTTATGTGCATTTCCTGTAATAAGTGTATATTGGGGATTTGTATAACTTTTAGGGGGCAATACAATATTTTAATAAAAATTTTCGCCGGACTTCTTTAAAAATCCAGATGAGCTGTCAGTGATTGGGTATAACCACCTGCAGAAGATGCTCCAGTAACCTTCTTTCTGATGAATACTTCAGCATTGGGTCAGCAAAAAATATTTTTCTGTCGGCACTAAAATCCTTTCCTGGAACAAACAGTAGTTTTCGTAACCGGATTGTCCTGGTGGATATGAAGGGCTTAAGGGTCTTAGGATCCATCAGCCACAGAGTCCGGGGAAATTGGCCGCGGCCTGAAATTCAGAACAGAACTAAATACATCCGTATCCGGGAATCAATAGCAGAAGTTATCCATATCTGTACAGACTATATATATATATATGAACTGATATGGGATGTACTCGCCTCCTTCTGGGTATCCATTACTGTTCATATTTCTTATAATAATTCCGGAGAAGGCAAATAAGATTGGATATCAACAAGCAGAGTTTCTCAGGAAATTGCATTTCTGAACAGACCTCGGCCAGATCAGTCTCGGTAGACAATCTGCTTAAACGTCATGGACGGCTGTTCGGTCAGGTAGCAAAGCGTAATCCATCTCACACCAATTTACTGCAATGTCACTATTTCAGGACTGGGTTACCGGCTACGGAACATAGTGGACTGGACGGCTGTATTGATCCGGAGCTTTTTAAATGTTAATATTTAATAGGTGCAGGGGTAGAGTACGCCGATACGTGTATCTGGGGGTTTATGGGACCTGTGCTGCAGGTGGCAAAGGGTTAAGAGAGGAAAAAGAGAGTCAAGAGTGGTTAGAAATAGATATGAGCGGAATTAGAGCATGCTCCGGGCTGATAGTTCGGCATTTGATTACCGGTGGCTGAAGAAGTTGGATGCAGCCCTAGGGAGTCCTGGAAATTATGGATACAACCTATGACCTATGACTGTACTCATGTTTTCCAGGCAGCCTTAGGGCGGCATTCAACTTCTTCACCCACCGGTAATCACATGCCGAATGATTGGACTCACTTTCATCAAGAAACATTTTCAAACCTAGTGCAGTGCCCAGGTGTAAGGCTACCATTGATCATGGATACTTGCGGACATTTGCTATAATGGAAGATCATCACCATCTCATTTTATTGTATTTTCAAGGGTTAACTTGCACTGCGGTGTTCTGTTGTGCACACTTGTACAGTGTTGTGGTAACGAATTTGTTTGGTAGGTAATGTTGTTGTGTTCACTGTACCTGCACCGTACTCTGAAGGGGTTAATATAAAGCCAAGCTATGACACAAGATGTTTAGAAGCTTTACGTCTAGAAAACTGCTTTGTCATTCCCATAGACCGGTATGGATACTCAATACAAGTCTATGGCAGACTAAAGTTTTCATAGCCTCCGTGCCTTCCCCGTGTAAGCCGCAAAGTAACTTTATAAAACTGGCGGCCTGTATGCTAATTACCTGAGTCATCTGGGCGGTGTGCGGCTAGCAGGTAGTCACAGTCCCCTGGGCGTTCTTCCGCTGTAATCACGCCCCTCTGGGCGTGATTCAAATGGCAGAGTAGCTATGGCGTCACTTGGGAGCGCACCGTGCCCGAGGTCAGCGCGCTTACGTACTGATGCCGGACGCCGCCGCGCATGCGCAGTGCAGCCGCTTCCATTCCGGCGCCTGTGCAGAACAGCCTCGAACTCCGGCTCACAGGCTATTCAAGGCTATTCTGCACAGGCGCAGTACAGCCGGAATGGAAGCGGCAGTACTGCGCATGCGCTGCGGCGTCCGGCATCAGAATGTCACAGCTACTCAGCCATTTGAATCACGCCCAGAGGGGCGTGATTACAGCGGAAGAACACCCAGGGGACTGTGACTACTGCTAGCCGCACACCGCCCAGATGACTACATCAGGTAATTAGCATACGGGGCACCAGTTTTATAAAGTTACTTTGCGGCTTACACGGGGAAGGCATGGAGGCTATGAAATCACGTGGGGCAAGTGTGCTGTGTGCTCTAACAACACATTTCAAAAGCTCTATATGCGTTTTTCCGGTGATTGGTTCCCTTTAAGAAGCTGCTGTTTATTGCGAACCCCGACTCTCCGGATTTATTCCCCACGCTTTACCATCCTTTCCAGAGAGCAGCAACACATGGTGACACCTCGACGGTGTCTGAGGGCCCAACATTGGCACCTCTTTACTAGAGACCCCCCCCCCTTAAAGTAAATCCTCATGGGCCGCTCCTCTCTCACCAGACAGTCCCAGTAGAATCCTCTGTGAATATTTAATTCACCAGCAATAGGATCAGCTACAGATAATATTTGTCGTTTCTTCTCTTATTACGAGAAGACACAGAGGAGCAGCGATAACTATATGAAAGTGCAGCCTAACAGCGGCCGTACATGAGGAGGGAGCGGTATCTGGGCGGTAGGAATCAGCGTGGTATTATTTCCTGAGAGGTGAACACGCAATTTCATTCACTGGGTTTAACCGAGGCCATGGAAAGCGAGATAAGATTTTTGTATAGAACAGCGGGAGGTCTTGGAATACTCCACCGAGGAACGCATTAAATATTTTAAATTTCTCATAGACCCAGAAAAGACTATTTACGATGCGCACGGTCTGTGGATGAAATTATTAACATTATTCATTTATAAACTGAAAACTTATTCTCTATTATATCTCTGTGTAGAATCCAAACAAGCGGCGCACACATTAACTCAAAGCTCCAGTGATATGGATGTGCGGATAGAAGAGGCTCCACATCATCAGACTTACTGTAGGTGATACAGGCCAAGAGCAGTAAGAATGGCAGAAGAGGTCGGCGTCTGACAGCTCTCCCGATCCTGATCTCATCCTCTGTGTGTGGGAGGAGTTCAGAGCTGAGAGAGAACAATAGTGTACGGTATAAACACAGAAATTAACCCCTTCCTGCCCTCATTGTCGCCCCTTCTCGGTTGGTGTATCTAATAGTCACCCTTGACCCCTGTTGCTGTACCTAATAATCTCCATTGTACTCCTGATATTCATTTCTGTCCCCTGTTGCTGTCACTGATCTTCGCTCCTGTTACTGTACCTAATTGTCATTCCTGTTGCTATACCCGATTCTTGCTGATTTTACTGTACCTGATTGTCACCACTGTTACTGTACCTAATTGTCGTTCCTGTTGCTATACCCAATTGTTGCTGCTTTTACTGTCCCTGATTGTCGCCGTTGTTGCTGTATCCGACTGTCACTGCTGTTACTGTCCCTGATTGTCGCCATTGTTGCTGTATCCGACTGTCACTGCTGTTACTGTACCTGATTGTTGCTCCTATTACTGTACCTAACCGTTGTTCCTGTACACGATTGTTACTGCTGTTTCTGTACCTGATTGTCGGCGCTTTTACTGCACTAAACTTCTAAGCCCTATAATATCCTAAAAAAGTAAAAGGACCTTCACCAAATATTGCTGACAGAGAGTAGACATATAAATGCGAATTATTACTTTGTCTTGCGTGACTATCTTTGTTACATACAGAGAGTTTCAAAGCCAATGAATGAGTTTGCCACACATTAAAGGGTTAATGTATTAACCAAACTTTACTACTAACATGAAGCACATTTTTTTCACAAGAAAATCACTTGACTAAATTTAAGTGTCGATAAGTTATTAATACATAAAACTAAACTGGTCAGATTTGAAAATTATTGCCTGGTCCGTAAAGGAGAACTCTGGGCTGGGGTGATTTTTGGCAGAGAGCTAGAGAGGATGAAAGAAGTAACATGCTCTCACCTCCCCCTGCTCCAGCGCTGGTGCCGCATACCGCCACTCTAGTACCCTGGTCCGGGTCAGGCCCACTCTGCCAGTCAGTGGCCGAGGCAGGACCACCAGCTACTACTTGGCTTGACGCCCATTAGATTTTACAGCCAGATTCATTTGTATTTTAAGTAAGCCACGCCCTATTTTTTGCATAAACCATGACCATTTTTCAGACCAGACAGTAAAGTGGTGGAAACGTGTGTAAACTGCAGCCGGCGGAGACAAATCTCGGCCATTGTCGAGATAAAACGGGAGAGAAAGGTCAACCAGAACCATTTTTCCCAATCAATCTGGAGTTATTATATCACCATGTATCTCCATATGTGTCTGGTATATTACAGTCTATCTAATCTAGGAGGTAATCGGGATGCATGAGATAGGCTTTATCCCACACCGAGCCTGGCTGTGCATTCATTTGGTAAAGTCTCGTTAAATCCATCACGGGGACGGCGTTCTACTAATTGTTTACATAGGAGGTAGTTCCAGAGGAACATGAACAGACAATTAGGGAATACACTGGATACATTGCGCCAAGATAATTATCGTTTTTCATGGCCCAACAAAAGAATAATGATACCGGAGGAATAAGGAACTGAAAGATTTATCAATGATCAGACAGGAAAATGGAAGTATTTGTTCATTCTGCTGATGGAACATCCCGGCCTCATTTATTTCCCTTCGCGTAGCACTGGGAGTAAGGTTAATTAGCTACAATATCTTCTGGGCAAGACGTCTGCCGAGGAGATGTCATTTTATGCTTACATTAATAGAACGCAATAATAGTGATGGAATATTACCAGAATGTGCCATCCCGTGTTGGTGAGTTGGGATCGGTTGGTAGAGATGATCGAACATCGGGAATTTTCAGGTTCGTTCGAACTCAAACCTTCGTCATTTGATTCCTGATGCCTTCCCGTTCCATGGGGAAGGTGGAGACTGCCCGAGTACCGCCTGGATAACAGGGATACAGCCTATTACCCATTACCTAGGCTGTTTCTCAGGCGGTACTCGGGCTGTCTTCACCTTCCCCACGGAACGGGAAGGCATCAGGACTCAAATGATGAAGGTTTGAGTTTGAATGAACCTAAAAATTCCGGATGTTTGATCATCTCTATCGGTTGGGACCACTGTATATATGTATCCATTGTGATAGGCCTCAAATGCAAAGGAGATCAGTCCAATTAAATCGGGATCGGTCCAATGTAATGGGGCGTATAGCCAAGATATTGGAGACACCCAACTAGTAGCAGCTTTGGCTTTCAAAACACCAGAAACTTGTCGTGGCACCTGATCAGGAATACTGTCCTATGCGGAAAGGGTCTCCTCTCACAGTTGCTGGTCATACTTACATCCTGCTCTACCTTGTCTATAGGAGTATGATCTGGGGACTGCGAAGACCAAAGAAGCAAGGAGAATTTACTGCCATGTTCCTGGGGCCAAAGTGTGACCATAGAAGCCTCATGGTGCTGTTCTTCTCCCAAGCTCTATGCACTGGGGCAGGCCCACCGCCTCAATATGACAAACTCCTCTCCCCTTTGTGATGCACCTCCATTGATTCGAATGGAACCTCATCACAGAAGAGAGGAGATATCGTCATACTGGGGGTGGCGGGTCCGCTCCAGTGCATAGAGTCAGGCCAGTGCACCAAAAAAAGAATTGCGCCACCAGGATCCCCATGCCGGTGCCAATAGTGCTCATACAATAAAAAGAGATCTTCACTTTAAACACCACTGTCACTGTCGGCTGCCATAACCCATCCATACTGAGACATGGAGAGTTAAGTGTTTGGATAGATTAGTTGGACACAAGTATTGTATCCAGTGCACTTTCCTTCATCAGAACAACACCTGTCCAGAGCAGGAGAGGCTTTCTATGGGGATTTGCTGCTGCTCTGGACAGTTCCTGATATGGACAGAGGTGGCAGCAGAGAGCACTGTGTCAGCCTGGAGAGAATACACTTCCTGCAAGACATACAGCAGCTGATAAGTACTGGAAGACTGGAGATTTTTAAATAGAAGTAAATTACAAAGCCGTATAACTTTTTAAAACCAGTTGATTTGAAAGAAAAAGTTTTTTTGCTGGAGTAACCCTTTAAACTGTCTCACTGTTACCAATATTGCAAGGTCCTTATTGTGCTGCACGTTGGCGTCTAACGCTCACACATGATGATGGATATTACTATTCTATTAGAATACAGGCTATATCACAGTACAAAGTTTCACTGCTTGTACTATTGATTTATAGAGTTGCACGTTCATGAATAGAACAAATTATATAAAAAACTATGTTCTTTTAAACCTCTTCACCCAGATGCATTTTATTAACTATTTAAAGGGGATGTCCAGGTAAAACAAACAAAATGCTGGGCAGCAGGGGGCAGTGCAAACATAACAAACCAATGCCACATAGCTATCCCGATCCAGAACAACAGTCGCTGTGCCGCCGCTTGTGTACCCACAGCATTAGAAACAATGCAGTACAAGAAATGATGGCAGATGGATTACAAGGCAAAGAAACCTGTCACATCGAAACATAGAGTCTATGCTGCAGACAGCATGTTATAGAGTAGGAGGAGCTGAGCAGATTGATATATAGGATTGTGGGAAAAGATTCAGTATAACTACTGTTTTATTGCCCTAAACCTCTACTTATTTTGTGCTTAGGAGTCCAGTGGGCGGTCCTACTCAGTAGGACCGCCCACTTGACTCCTAAGCACAACATGCGCAGAGGTTTAGTGCAGTAAGACAGAAGTTATACTGAATCTTTTCCCACAATCCTATATATCAATCTGCTCAGCTCCTCCTGCTCTCAGGGCCGCCCGCCATTAACTCCTTAAATACCACGGCATTTAAGTGACAGGAGCATCTCCTGTGACTTACAGATCGGGACCCCCGCAGACACGCTCGATCGCATTTCCTGACTGCCAGAGGTCTCTTACCTTCCTCCGTGCAGTCAGGTCTTCACTCGTCCGATACAGTCTGCCACAGGCCACAGGCTCTATCAGAAGATCACAGATAACACTGATCCCTGCTATGCTGTGGCATAGCAGGGATCAGTGTGTGCAATCTAATGTTATAATGTAAAAGTATTTATAAAGTGTAAAAAAAAAAAACAATAAAAGTTTAAAAAAAATGCCCCACAGCCCCTTCCCCAATAAAAGTAAAAATCACCCCCCTTCCTATTTCATACATAAAACAAATAAAAATAATAAAGTTAATTAACATATAACATATAATATACCGTAGCGTGTGTAATCGTCTGATCTATTAAAATAAAACAATATTATTCCCACACAGTGAACGTTGTGAACAAAAAGCGGTGAAAAAAACGCAGAAACGTAAAAAAAAAACGCTTTTTTTAAATGACATTTTATGCATACAAAAATTAATAAAAAGCGATCAATACGTCTGATCTAGAAAAAAAAATGTTACTAATAAAAACTAGAGATTATGGTGCAAAAAAAAAAAGGATTTAGTCGAATAATTCAAATTGCATTTTTTGACCCAGATTCACCCCATAGATGATATTTTGGGGGTCATAATTTTATGACATAGAAAGATGCCATTACAAACTAATGTACCTGTAGGTGGAAAAATAAAAGAGGAGGAGAAAAAAAAAAAACGCAAAAGTGACCTATGTCACCTAAGGCACCTATGTCCAACTTTAAGGGGTTGTTCACTAAAAAAATATATAGTTTTTCAAATTAACTGGTGTCAGAAAGTGCCAGAGATTTATAATTTACTTCTATTAAAAAAATTTTAAGTCTTCCAGTACTTATCAGCTGCTGTATGTCCTGCAGGAAGTGGTGTATTCTTTCCAGTCTGGAGAGCAGGAGAGGTTTTCTATGTGGATTTGCTGCTGTGCTAGCCAGTTCCTGATATGGACAGAGAAGGCAGCAGAGAGCACTGTGTCAGACTGGAAAGAATACCCCACTTCCTGCAGGACATACAGCAGCTGATACTTTTAAATAGAAGTAAATGACAAATCTCTGGCACTTTTTGACACTTGATTTGAAAGTAAAAAAACGATGGTGAACAACCCCTTTAACCGAAGTTGCTGGACGGGAGGGCGCCATAGAAGAGCTTGTTCTTTCTATGGGAGTTAGAGCTATATACTCACAGAACAGATACACCGGGTACTGAAGTATATATAACAATTGTCTTTTCTTCCTTCTTAAGAAAACCTTGTTTACACTTTGAGAGGTTACGAGTCATTAGTGTTATTCTTGACAATGAATGGAAGTGAAAGACCTCCAAAGACGAAAGTGTTTTTAGGCAGACAGATCGATTCCATCAGGTGGCGGTCAATAGAATCCGAGGCTAATGCCGAGGCCTGGGGACAGCAGAAGGTTTAGGCAGATTAGGGAGATGGGCATTGATCAGCAGCAATTACATTTATACCCATGGATTGTGATTGCCTTCAAGACAGCTGCGGCCTCGTGTCTACTGCTCGCTGAGGGTCTATGGCTCCTACATGCTAATGCACAATACATTACACGTGTCCTTAGAGAAGGGAACAACCGCACTCAGTGACAGTGACAGGTAGTAATGAAAGTTTTGTCTAATATTTAACGTTCACAAAAGAATTCCTTTAAATCAACTGGTGCCATAAAAATTTGTAATTTACTTTTATAAAAAAAAAATCTCCAGTTTTCCAGTACTTATCAGCTGCTGTATGTCCTGCAGGAAGTGGTGTTATCTTTCGCTCTCTGCTGCCACCTCTGTCCATGTCAGGAACTGTCCAGAGCAAGAGAGGTTTTCTATGGGGATTTGCTGCTGCTCTGGACAGTTCCTGACGCGGACAGAGGTGGCAGCAGAGAGCAAAAGATAACACCACTTCCTGCAGGACAAACAGCAGCTGATAAGTACTTTTTTAACCTCTTAAGGACCAATGTCGTACCCGTAACGCCGAGACCCTGCTGTGAACCACCGCACTTCAGGTTGTTATCAGCAAGTGGGTACCGCAGCTATTAACGGGGGTGAGCCGATCACTGCGCCCACTAATCAGACACTTAAATGCAGCTGTCAAAACTGACAGCTGCATTTAAATGCCTGCAAAAGCCCCATCCGTGGTGGTCTAGTAGATGGATCTCCCTACCCCCCCCCCCCTTGCGATGCGATCGTAGAGGAACGATCCATGCTTGTGCTTGGCCTCAGCGTCTCAATAAGGCTGATCCCGACTTGGCAATCCATTGCTCTGGGCTCCATCAGGCCAGAGCCATGGATCACTGATCTCATTGATCTATCCATAGATCTCTATGACAGTTCCTGACATGGACAGAGGTGACAGCAGAGAGCACTGTGTCAGACTGGAGAGAATACACCACTTCCTGCAGGACATGCAGCAGCTGATAAGTACTGGAAGACTGGAGATTTGTTTTTTTTAATAGAAATAAATTACAAATCTCTGGCACTTTTTGGCACCAGTCAATTTGGAAGATTTAAAAAGTTATGGCAAGAAAAATACTGGAAAATGAGCTGCATCCCTCCAGTGTAAAGTTGTTGTCGTGCGGGGGCCGAAGCGTCTAGAACTGGAATTGTTCCCATGAATTATATTTTATTTTTATATTATTATATATTTTATATATATATTTTTTTTTTCGCGAGCTCCTCACCTGAGAGACTGGAGAAGACGCGCCGAGCTAATTTGTCTCGATCTAATTCTCCTGTAAGAGTTCAGCACAACAGGGGAAGCAGTAATTATTCCATTCAATGGCTCTTGTGAGGTGTGAGATCCTGCTGCCCTGTGGATGTGTGAGGATGATGTGAGGCGCAGGTGAGGGAGCTCACACTTATACTTCATTTGTCTATAAAAGTTTCTATTAACTTTAAAAAAAAGAAGCGATCTGAGTTCCGGAAGTGTTACCGGCGTAAACCTGGATGATGTCTTTATATACAGATTATACAGCGCAGGGCAGAGGAATACGGACATGGTGGCTGCTGGCTGTTAGGGTCCCCATGCACTTTATACTTCCGTCAGCCGTCCCCGGTGCTCGCAGCAGGTTCAGCCATTGGTATAAGGTTATAGGGCTCTCCCGACCGTCTACCGATAGATGATATCGGAGGAGATAGGGGTGGGATGTGATGGAAAATCACTGCCTGACCCTTCGTTCTGGGAGAGATAAGCTGCAGCCAGAGCTCTTTTCCTAAAGAGAACACAGGAATGATCAGCCTGCGTATGGGGAGGTTTAAGTGTCAGGTGTCAGAATCGAACGTCAGTGTCAGGGATCAGAGTCGAGTATTAGTGTCAGGGGTCAAAGCCAGGTACCAGTGTCAGTTTTCAGAGCCGAGTCAGAGTCAGGTGCCAGAGTCAGGGATCAGAGTCAGGGATCAGAGTCAGGGATCAGAGTCAGGAATCAGAGTCAGGAATCAGAGTCAGGAATCAGAGTCAGGGATCACAGTCAGGGATCACAGTCAGGCATTAAAGGAGAAGTCCGGTGAAAACTTTTATTAAAGTATTGTGTTGCCCCCCAAAAGTTATACAAATCCCCAATATACACTTATTACAGGAAAAGCTTATAAAGTGCTTTTTCCCTGCACTTACTACTGCATCAAGGCTTCACTTCCTGGATAACATGGTGATGTCACTTCCTGGATAACATGGTGATGTTACTTCCTGGATAATATGGTGATGTCACTTCCTGGATTACATGGTGATGTCACTTCCTGGATAACATGGTGATGTCACTTCCTGGATAACATGGTGATGTCACTTCCTGGATAACATGGTGATGTCACAACCCGACTCCCAGAGCTGTGCGGCTGTGGCTGCTGGAGAGGATGATGGCAGAGGGGCAATGAGGGACACAGGGCACTGGAGGGACACTGAGCATCCCCCTGCCATCATCCTCTCCAGCAGCCACAGCCCGCACAGCTCTGGGAGTCGGGTCGTGACATCACCATGTTATCCAGGAAATGACGTCAACATGTTATCTAGGAAGTGACATCACCATGTTATCCAGGAAGTGACATCACCGTGAGTAAATTGTTTCTTACTCAGTTCACACTGAGCAAATACGGCGAAATCCCGCCATGCTCAGTGTCCTGCAGTGAGTGAATGAGAGGGCGCTCATGCGTCCGCTTCCTCCCCTCTCTGCTCAAAGAAGTGACATGTCCCTTCTATGAGCGGAGAGCAGCGGCGGCGGCAGCGGAGGAGCGTGCATCCTCCCATAGAGATGCTATGACACACAGAGACAGGCGGAATTTTGCAGTAGAATTCCACATATTTTACTCAGTGTGAACATACCCTTACATTAAATTGATGACTGTGATACCTGGCCATGTCCTAATAGGGGCGCTGCACTCATTTCTTGCAGATCACCTCATTTTTGGGCCCTGGAGTATGGGAGATAATATTTGTAGCCAGATCTCCGTACAGTCACAGTATACAGTACAGTATATAATGTCACATGCTCTCCCCAATTCCTCCACTATCCAGATCATCAATCTCAGGTCTCCGGGAGCGAGCGCTGTGTGTGGCGGCCAATCACCAGGGTGGTGACGGCTACAGATTGCTCTCTGCCTCCGGGGTTCCCATTTATAAGAGTTCATTAGATTTGCTGCGGGGGTCCTTCATTCATTTTCCCTATTAAGAGCAGACTGCTGTTTGCAGCGTACGGGAGCGCCGTCCTCCGTCCACTTTACATGCAGATTGTGTCATGTTTATATGAGCAAATAAAACATAAATTAAGGATCGCAATTTCTTCCATCGCAGCAAGCTAGGTACGGAAATCTGTCACCCGGTGTCAGGATCGGATTTACAGTGAAATATTGTGCCTCTAAAACAAGTCTATTAATAGGCTAATAGGCCGTCCCCGTATAGAGCAGAAAGATGGGGAGGGGGGGGGGGATGCCGAATGTAATGTATTCCTTGTACCTCAGCTATTCATCTGCTTCATACACCATAAGTGTCAATTCATATTCAAGATGTTTGGTTCTCGACACCTATAAATTATTTACTGATGGCGAAATCTTCTCTAGGACCAAAGATCGCTACAGCGCTTCCTAATGGAATACATTTTATAACGGGGTCGTCTCATCCAGTGGCTGTGGGGGTAGACGAGTGCAGCTATATGGAATATCCGTTGTTTTTGTTTTTATTCTTATCGTGTTTTTTATTTTGGTAAGGATGTCCTATGTACAGGGGACACCTGAATACTGGGGGAAACAACCTACAGGGGACACCTGCATACTGGGGGAACTACCTACAGGGGACACCTGCATACTGGGGAAACAACCTACAGGGGACACCTGCATACTGGGGGAAACTATCTACAGGAGACACCTGCATACTGGGGGAAACGACCTACGGGGGAAATCTGTATACTGGGGGAACTACCTACAGGAGACACCTGCATACTGGGGGAACTACCTACAGGGGACACCTGCATACTGGGGGAAACTATCTACAGGAGACACCTGCATACTGGGGGAAACTACCTACAGGGGAAATCTGTATACTGGGGGAACTACCTACAGGAGACACCTGCATACTGGGGGAAACGACCTACAGGGGACACCTGCATACTGGGGGAAACTACCTACAGGAGACACCTGCATACTGGGGGAAACTGCCTACAGGAGACACCTGCATACTGGGGGAAACTACCTACAGGAGACACCTGCTTACTGGGGGAAACTACCTACAGGAGACACCTGAATACTGGGGGAAACGACCTACAGGGGACACCTGCATACTGGGGGAAACGACCTACAGGGGAAACCTGCATACTGGGGGAAACTACCTACAGGGGACACCTGCATACTGGGGGAAACTGCCTACAGGAGACACCTGCATACTGGGGGAACTACCTACAGGGGAAATCTGTATACTGGGGGAAACGACCTACAGGAGGCACCTGCATACTGGGGGAAACTACCTACAGGGGGAATCTGCATACTGGGGGAACTACCTACAGGGGGAATCTGCATACTGGGGGAACTACCTACAGGGGGAATCTGTATACTGGGGGAAACTACCTATAGGGGTAATCTGTATACTGGGGAAAACTACCTACAGGGACACCTGCATATTAATAATAATAATAATAATTTTTATTTATATAGCGCCAACAGATTCCGCAGCACTTTACAATTCTGGAGGTACATACATAGACAAAAAAATCGACATTACAGAGATACATATAATTATCCATACATGAGGAGTGAGGTCCCTGCTCGCATGCATCAGCTTACATACTATCAGGAGGGGGTGCGAGACAAAATGGCAGAGGGGCAAAGTGCATCGTTGTTCTTATGGTCCAGCCATCTTTATGAATAAGGCAGTGCGGGTAAGGGGGGGTGAACCTGTCACCAGCCAATGCCTGCATGCACAGGTCTAAGTGCTTAAATGCTTGGTGTGTGTGTGTGTGTGTGTGCGTGTATGTATGTGTCTGTGTGCGTGGTGGAGGTGTGTGTGTGTGTGTGTGGAGGGGGGGTTGAGGGTTGAGTCAAAATTAGGGAACCTGGTAAGCCTGTTTGAACAGATGTGTTTTGAGGGCACGTTTGAAGCTTTGGGTATTGGTGGTGAGTCTGACAGTCTTGGGTAATGTATTCCATAGAACTGGTGCAGCTCGGGTGAAGTCCTGGAGACGGGAGTGAGAGGTGCGGATCAAGGTGGATGTTAATCGTAAGTCATTAGAGGAGCGTAGGGCACGGGTAGGGCGGTAGACAGAGATGAGGGAGGAGATGTATGGAGGTGCAGCACTGTGGAGAGCCTTGTGGGTGAGCAGGAGGACTTTATATTGTATCCTGTGTTTAACAGGGAGCCAGTGTAGTGACTGGCACAGGGGGGAGGCATCAGTATAACGGCTGGACATGGGGATGAGCCTGGCCGCTGTATTGAGAATGGACTGGAGAGAGGAGAGTTTAGAGGAAGGAAGGCCGATTAGTAAGGAATTGCAGTAGTCAAGACGGGAATGAATCAGAGCGACAATGAGAGTTTTAGCAGATTCGACAGGAAGAAAGGGACGGATTTTAGAGATGTTTTTTAGATGCAGATTACAGGAACGTGAAAGAGATTTAATGTGAGGAGTGAAGGAGAGATCCGAGTCAAACATAACCCCAAGGCAGCGGGCTTGCTGTGTAGGGGCTATGGTCGCACCACAGACAGAGATGGAAATGTCAGGTGGAGGGTGTTTAGCAGAGCATATTGGGGGAAACTACCTACAGGGGGGAATCTGTATACTGGGGGAACTACCTAAAGAGGGAAATTAACTTCCAGCAGATGTGGTTGGTAAATCTACAATAAGTGCATGTAAACCTGCCGGGTATTTACATTTATCTATCCTAAGATAATAAAAAAAGGAAATAATAAAGGGCCGACTAGGTGGACCAGGTGGTCTTTTTCTGTTTCTATGTTTGACTGGTCCATTATAGGTTCCCTGGACCCCAAGATAATAGAAATGGAGTAGATGGAATATAAGACTATACTAGATTTCTAGTGCACACGCTTTGCCTGAATGCATTGGATAACTCCAGCTACTTATTATTAAGGAATTTTAAAGTGCACCCAATCAGCGTGAAATCTATTCAGCCACCGGAAGTTCTGGTATCCATGGATACGACCACGGCAGGTCCTTACTGTGCACAACCCCAATTCTGCTCCAATTAGGTTTGGGTACAGTACAGACATGTACACACTTATAAAAAAAAAAAATCAATTCTTGGTAATCCTGGTGATAACTTTATTTGTCTGCCAGAGATCAGCGTCATATCGCCGCACACGTATGCAAAAGAAGGAATAAAGGTTGCACTCACCCCCCTGTCTTCACATACTTTTATTTCTTCACATCAAGAGGTAAAAAAAATGGACATAGTGCACACTGAGGACAACGGCAGCCGCTAACCAAACAAGGCGGTGACAGACTGTTTCGCGCGCAGGCGCACTTCTACGGGCCTCCCCTTATCACCGCACAAGTCATCAATAAAACAGCAAATTCAAGAACTAAAGGAGAACAAGTCGCTTCGTTTAATGGACTGTAGAATCAATTGACGATGGATTCCATCATGAGAATGATCCTTTATAATGTCACCTTTTTACTCACCTGGCGGCGTGTCTAGTGGATATTATCAGGGTATTATCCGCCAAACCAGATTCATACTCAGGGCAGCATAATGTTCGTTCTAATCACAGCAGTTTTCTGGCACAATTGCATCAGACATGTCAATTGAACATGTTGATGCCATGACCCATGACCTTTAAATAAGCAGGTGCTCTAAAGCGGTGGGTCATGGCTTCAACATGTTGGATTGTGGTGGATGGCAATAGGGATGAAGCTGAGCTGCCAACCACCAAAGAAGATTTAGGTACAGGCATAGTGACTGAAGTACTGCCAGTATTTGCAAGAAAACATGGGTGTTTTATTGCATCACCATCCTGAAGGGAAGAAGCCACAGTAGGGGATAAAATGGTGGTGGTCTTGGCAGTGAGAAGTTCTTCAGCTTTGCATTGGAGGCCACATGTACATCGGGACAATAACTGGGTGGCTGCTGGCTCAAGAGATGTTCTGAGACACAACTTAAAATGGTGTGAAGCTGGTTAAGGTGCTTTGAAGTGTTGGGTCATGACACCGCCATGTTAGATTGTGGCCCCCCCATTCAGAAATGATTATAGGTCAGGACCAAAAGACACGATCAACCAATGATCGTTTCATCAGCTGATCGTTGTTGTTATTACGCTGCCTAATTCGGCAGATTATCGTTCCATGTAATAGGGCCCTGACTACTAAGCATGAGCGCCTCTTTAGAAATCACGAACATCAAGACTGTTGTACCACTGAGTGATACTTCTTCCGATGCAATGTATCAATGCTGAGAGTCTTGTGCCTGATCGGCTGATGTTTCTGTGCGTCTGAGAGCGGATCGGAAGGAACATGGCGGAGCAGAGTTCAGTAAACACACAGTCACAGCTGCAATCCTCTCAGAATTTTAATTATCTTTATCGTGTACATCTTAAAGATGATGCCCCACTTAGCGACATAATTTGCAATAAAATGAAAGCGCTCGACTGTGTAATACCTTCTCCAGCAGTTTTAATAGTAGTTTCATAATTTGCTATGCTTAATAAGTTTGTGCATTTCATCTTCAAAGAATCATGGTGCAGATTACTAAGAAAAAAAAACACAGCATTATGGGAACTCGTGATGGCTCAGAAAAGTTTAGTAAAAAAAGCTAAAGTTTCCGCACTTCACTATAACTGTATACATCTAGAAGCGGCTCCTTATGACTAGAGCTATGGGGAGCTATCGGGGGGCTGAGATTTCTTGGTGTCATCATTCCAAAGGTCTATCCTCCATCTTTACTAGTCATGTGGACATCTATGTTAAAGGGGACCTGTCACCCCGGCTGTCGGGGTGAAGCCTGCCAGACCCCCCAGTAGAGCCCCTTACACTTATCCGCGGCAGCGGGGGTGACAGGTCCCCTTTAAGTTGCATTGTAGTCTCTATAACACAGGATGTACTGTCTGTGAGATCCAAGGACGATTTGGCACTAGGCCGCAGAGGGCAGGTTCCTAGGGCAGCAGATTTTAGGACATTTTTAGAGATTAAAGGAGAAGTCCGGCCAGACCCATTTCTTTAGCAAGTGCTGGAGAGAGGAAGGATAAAAAGAATGACGACGTTACCTCCTTCGCTCCAACACTGGTGGCCAGGAACCACTGCTCTTGTCCCAGGTCACTTCCTGGTTAGAATGGGGACTCGGGTCGGGACATGTGAGGATCACCTTGTTCACGCCATGGATACACTCTAAAAGATACAAGGAAGTATAACCGAGGCTGGTACTGACCGCAGCAGGACAAAGCTGCAACTTGCCTACGTATCCTGCTTTAACACACGGCTATTCTGAAAAGTTTTGGGAGTTCTGCTCAACCCAACGCAGGGACCTGGGACCTCGTACCACCCTAGCAGGACCGGTACCCTGACACTGTAGGGAATTAGGTGGTCAGATACGCAAGTACGAATATCTTCTCCTCTCAACTACGTTATCCTGGCAGAGTACACAGCTACCATGGACAGAGCCCTCCTCTCACTTCTACAGTTACTACTTCCTCTGCCTCTTGCCCGCACCTGCAGTTACAGAAGCCTTATTGTTGCACTGAAGAACTTAACTAAATGGATGTTATTCTGGTTAAGCTCCTGGACTCACTCTGTCATTCTGTATCTACACACCAGGTTACACTTGGGCTATTCAAACCTGCGGAAGCTGTGCCTGTCTGACCTGGGGGTGGGTAACAATGCTACGCCAGGCTACAGTGACAACTGCCCAAGAGACCCACCTAGCAGCCACAACAATGCCAAAGCTACACTGGCCACCGGCACCCTGACTGCTTGCCACACTTGCATAGCCCAAGCTTAAATCTTGTGAGATTCCCTTCAAAATATCTCCTGCTTAATATTTTTACATATTTGTAAATTTTAATTTTTTTTTGGGTCAAAATCATCCTTCTGTCGTCTAGAATGGATTATATTGACTACTTGGCCCACGACACAATAGCCTGTATCATTTAGGAGGTGGATTTTATGGTGTATCGGCTTCCTGCTGGGGTGAGATGCCGGCCTCATGAGAATAACTATTTTTTATTTTATTTTTTTTCTATCAATAAATCATTCATCTTCCTTTGTGGTGAAATTACAGAAAGCAGAAAATCGTAATGACACATTTGGCAATTTACTCTCCGTTTCATGCACTATAAGTCTGGCTGCCAATTTCCTAGGCACCGTGTGTGTGTGAGCGAGGTCCTCGGGATCGGCCTCCAGCCATTTGTTGTCCTGTGCACAATTTTACTGATCAACCAAATGTCCCTATTCATTTATAACATGGGGGGTACACGGGGTCAGATAAAGGACTGGTCAGAATACAATCATTGTTACCAAATCCTACAAAACCATACACAATATTTACTCAAAATACACTACGCTATAAATGACAGATTCATACATCAAGTCTCCAATAAAAACATAAAAAAAAAACAATAGACAAAGACTAAAAACAGCAGAGTGGTGGGAAGACGCGGCGAGAATGTAATGGAGGTAAAAATAATAATTATTTGGTAACAATTGTAAATGAGATTGTTTATCGTTAACCTAAAATCGTTCACGATATCGTCACTACCATCGTTTACTCCATCGGATCCCAGCAAATGAAGGAACAATGTGGAATTACACTGAACGATTAGTGAACGTTTCCTTGTTGGTGGTTTGATCGTTGCTGAATTTACACAAAACGATTATCGTTTAAATTCAAACAATATAACGATAATTTGAACAATAATCAACCTGTGTGATAGGGCCCTTAGTCTATAGGGGTAATGTTGCATTGTTCAAGCTGCAGGCAATATGTCATGTGATGTCAGGACTCTGAGAATAACCTGTACATATACTTGTGACCACAAACAAGAGGTTTTTTCAAAAACAAGGAAAAATATTTAGTTTATTTCTTTATAAAGAAAATGCAATGACCGCAATCCTCCTGGGTTAGGCTGGGTTAACACTAGGTTTTTGCAATCCCTTTTTTTTAATCTGTTTAAAAAAAAAAAAAAAACAACGGGTGAAAAACAGATGAAAAAAACGGAAGCAACTGTGTGCATCGGTTTTTCAATTGACTTCCATTATAAAAAAACGGATCAAAACGGATCCGTTTTTTTGTTTGACAGACACAAAGACGTGGTTGTAAAAAAAAAAAACGTTTTATCTATAATGGAAGTCAATGGAAAAAACTATGCACACAATTGCATCCATTTTTTGCAAGATACGTATTGAAAAAAACGGATTGCAAAAACGTAGTGTGAACCCAGCCTTAGGGCCCTATTACACAGAGCGATAATATGCTGGTTATCAGGCCGATTCAGCGGATCATTGAAGACGATCATCTGATGAAAACAATCATCGGCTGATCGTCTCCTTTGGTCCTGACCTAAAATGATCAGCTGCCGACCGCGCATCAATAGGTGTGATAGTGATACATGGCTGGGTGAGGGCTGATGACTGTGTAAATAAAGTAGTAAAGTATATACATGCCTGTACACGCTCATTGGTGTCTTTCTGGCTTCTCCACGCTCCCCGCAGCCACCGCTGGAACTTTTGGGCTCTGAAGTGACAGGCCGCTCAGCCAATCACTGGCCGAGACATAACACTGCCGGGTCAGGGATTGGCTGAGAAGCCTGTCACTTCAGGGATGGGCTCTAAAGTTCCAGGGGTGGCTGCGGGGAGCGTGGAGAGGTATTTGCTTTATTATTGTACACTGGGGCAAGGGCTGCATAGACATCCCTAACTACATACTTATATACAGATAATCGTGCCTTGTATTAGGCTCAGTAAGTGAGCACCGATGGGGATAAAATATATTTTAAATAGGCACTGACACAAAAAAAAAAAGTTTTTATCAATTGAAGAGACCTCGGAGACCTCCACAAATCTAAATTTTCGACTTTCCCTGTAATGATAAATATGGCTAGGTGTGGTGTAAAAAAATGTAGAAAATGACAATACTCACCTCCTGTGATCCCCTGCAGCTGCCTATGGCGACTTCTCTTGGTTCCCACTCATCACCACTTGTGCCTTGTTCCTGTGATGAGTCGGACTCGCAGGAAGTAACCCAATCAGCCAAGGAACACAGGATCAGAAAGAAGCGGCGATTGGAAAACACATTGAGAAATTGGAGCAAGTGAGTATCGCTTCTTTTTTATATTAAAATATATATATATCCCCAGACAAAATGCAACAATAGTTAAAGGAATAGTCTTGGAAATACTGAGGCCCCCTTCACACGTCCGGAAAAACCATCCGGATTTCCTATCAGGAAATCCGGACGGATTTCCGGACCCATAGACTTTAATTGGTCACGGACACCCTTCCGGATTTTTCCGGAAGGGTGTCCGTTCCGGAAAATATATCCGGAAAAAATAGGACATGTCCTATTTTTGTCCGGAATTCCGTTCCGGCCGCCCCCATAGAAGGCTATGGGGGCGCCGGAATCACGGGCACTTTCCTGATGTACATCAGGAAAGTGCCCGTGATTCCGGATGGTTGACAGCCCGCCGGCACCCCCGCTGCCCGAACGCCGCGCCGCCACCACCCAAGGGATCCCTGCACCCGGACATCAGCTGCCGCCGCCCGGTGACCCCGCAGCGCCGCATCGCATCACCCCGCTGCCGCCGCCCGATGACCCCGCGCCGTATCGCATCACGCCGCCGCCCGCTGACCCCGCATCGCATCACCCCGCCGCCCGCTGACCCCGCATCGCATTACCCCGCCGCGCCGCATCGCCCCGCCGCCGTATCGCATCACCCCGCCGCTGCCGCCCGATGACCCCGCCGCCGCATGACATCACCCCGCCGATGACCCCGCCGCATCGCATCATCCCGCCGCCGCCGCCCGATGACCGCGCCGCATCGCATCACCCCGCCGCCACCCCGACCTCTGTTCCCCTCCCTCTCCGAGTCCGCAGCAGCTTGCACCCGCCCGCCCGGGACTCCCACCAGCTGCCGCCGCTGTTCTTCCGCCGCCGACAGGTGAGATACACAGCCCTCTCCCCCCCAATACTAAAACTCCCACCATGTCCTGCTAACAGGCCATGATGGGAGTTGTACTTCTGCAGCCTGTGGCCATCTAGGTTGCAGAAGTACAACTCTCATCATGCCCCTGTTGGAAACACTTTTTTTTTACTCATCAGGAAATCCTGAAGGTTTTTCCTGATGATTTCCTGATGGTAAAAACGGATTACTGTCAGGAAATCCTGATACTATCCTGATGACATTTGAGGTCTCCTGATCAGGATTTCCTGACAGTAAAAACTGACACGGACGTGTGAATGGGGCCTGATACATGGTGTTAGGCTTAATGCAGGCCTGAGAGGGGCAAAGTATAATAGAGGGATTCCAACTGAGGAGCCCTGTTAGTCCCTATGTCCTGCACTGCCCCCTCAGGCCCTGTACTGCACCTAAGGTGTACCTGTCATGTCAATGTCAATTTTCAGAAATCAATAGTACAAGCAATTTAGAGAAACTCTAATAGGTTTAATTAAGCAAAAGAGTTTCCTTCTGTACTAAAAAAAAAGCTGTTTTCTTACTTCCCCCTCACTTCAGAAGAAGCAAGATTTCTGTGTCCATTATACTTGAGGGGGATGAGTGAGCATGGAAAGGAGAAAAGTCATCCCTGCAGAGCACAACATCCTGCAATCTTCTCTCACCAAGTAACCAGATAAGCACTGACCTTTCTGACCTGTGAATCCAGTGATTTATCTGCCCAGACAGTCTCCAAACTGTACAACTGCTTCTCTCCTCTCCCTACTCACTCATCCCCCTCCATAGGGTATAATGGACACAGCAGAACCAGTCTTCACTTTGCTCCTCAGTAATGAAGATGACTTTGCCTGATAATGAACAGATAAGAAGTGAGGGGGAGGCTGGAAAAAAGCTTTTTGAGTACAGAAAGAGTCTTTTTTGCTTAAAAAAAAACAATTATAGAGCTTCTTAAAATTGTTTGTACTATTGTTTTCTGCAAATTTTTATTTTTAAATGACTGCTACACTTTAACTAAGCGTATTAGCTCAGTCCTGAGTTTTTCTATAAATGAGTAATTTCTCTATCCGTCCAAATAGATTTTGATGTCTTAAACCTTCCAATAAAATCTATTGATATCAAGTCCAATTGTATTTGAAGTATACAGTACATCTACATACATGTATCAGGTCGCTGGGGACATACTCCGCTGCTTCCTAAGACCTACGGAAATGACTATCACTTACTCCTCGGGAAAACCTGATTTATTCAGCGCAGAATGATGGAGCTTTAAGTGGATTATTAGCAGTCTGTGTCACATATAGAAGGTAATGAGCCGAGATGAGCATTAGGTGTAATTAGAAAGTGCAACTGCCTATTAAAGGTGGAACTAAACCAGCCCCCACACTTACCCTGCAGATGCATCATGTAATGGCCGTGGTGGGTGGACGTGATGTCCCAGCGACCTCTATCCTCTGTATCATACACATTAGTCCTTGATGCAGTGGCTCGCTCTGACCTTGCTCGCCCCCCTCGCCTGGATTATTTATGTTCCGCAGAGTTTCATGTAATTTATTGTAATTTGACCTCCTAGAAAACTTCTCAATGTTGTAGAATATTTTATAGCCGTAGGATGAAAACATCAACATATAAGTCCTTGAGTTACAGCAATATCTCACCAGTCATTGCAAGATGGCAGCTCCGTTATACATTCCCCAGACATTGCCCTAAAGAGGTTGGAATAGAATTCCTGTTAGAGAACACTGTGCTAAAGTGGTACTCTGGCAAAAAAAAAAAGCAGATCAGCTGTTGGCACAAAGCTATATAGATTTGTACATTACGTCTATTTAAAAATCTCAGGTTTCCAGTACTTATCAGCTGCTGTATGTCCTGCAGGAAGTAGTGTATTTTTTCCAGTCTCTCTGCTGCCTCCTCTGTCCATGTCAGGAACTGCCCAGAGCAGCAGCAAAGCCCCATAGAAAACCTCTCCTGCTCTGGACAGTTCCTGACATGGACAGAGGTGGCAGCAGAGAGCACTGTGTCAGACTGGAAAGAATACACCACTTCCTACAGGACATACAGCAGCTGATAAGTACTGGAAGACTGGATTTTTTAATAAAAATAAATTACAAATCTCTGGCACTTTCTGGCACTAGTTGATTTGAAAGAAAACATTTTTTTTTTAGTGAACAACTCCTTTAACTTGATGAGTCTTACAGGTATAATTATATGAGCTAAAATGGAAATAATCCTCAAGCCTTCCAGTACTTATCAGCTGCTGTATGTCCAGCAGGAAGTTGTGTATTCTTTCCAGTCTGGAGAGCAGGAGAGGTTTTCCATGGGGATTTGCTGCTGCTCTGTACAGTTCCTGACATGGACAGAGGTGGCAGCAGAGAGCACTGTGTCAGACTGGAGAGTATACACCACTTCCTGCAGGATATACAGCAGCTGATAAGTACTGGAAGACTGGAAATTTTTTAATATAAGTAAATTACAAATCTGGAATTTATGACACCAGCTGATTTAAAAGAATTTTTTTGCTGTAGTTGCCCTTTAAATTCTTCCATCAATTGAGCAATAAAGTGTTCTTATGAGTATATTAGAATAAATGCCAATATATAATAAATATATATACATATATATATATATATATATACATATATATATATATATATATATATATATATATATATATATACACATATATATATATATATATATATATATATATATATATATATATATATGTTATAGGGCTTAGGGCTACAAATACAAACTTTATAAGTTTGAGAATTGAGCAATATCAGAAACAAGATTTAGTATCAATAAGTTTCCTTTATTTCGGAGCCTTTAGAATTACATATAGGAGGCCGACATCTTCATACAGCAGCAATGTTTATTAAGGCAAGAGGGGAAGCATTTCTCCTACAGTCGTGTCTGACCGACAGGATGAAAGGCTGCCGATAAATTATGGAGGTCCGTTCTCCTGAGCCATGGGGGGATTATACGAATGAAAAATAGCTGAAAGTCCATTTGTCCCCCATTTCTTAAGAAAGAAACAGAAGGAATCAAATATTACATCCTTCAGGAAAGAGAATATGTAATAATGTGCCCAGGCTGAGTACAGGGATGCCAGTCTCACAGCTTCCTTCTCCGAAGCACAAAGCTGAGATGCCAAGACAGACAACACCAACCATGTCCTATAAAATCGTGGGTCAAAAGGTATACAAGGGAGAGACCTTTTCCTTTCAAATCAACTGGTGTCAGAAAGTTATATAGATTTGTAATTCACTTCTATTTAAAAATCTCCAGTCTTCCAGTACTTATTAGCTGCTGTATGTCCTGCAGGAAGTGATGTATTCTCTCCAGTCTGACAGTGCTCTCTGCTGCCACCTCTGTCCATGTCAGGAACTGTCCAGAGCAGCAAATCCCTATAGAAAACTTTTCATGGTCTGGACAAATCTATGTAACTTTCTAAAACCAGTTGATTTGAAAGAAAAAGATTTTCCTTGGATAACCCCTTTAAGGAAGGTTTGCCATACAGAAATGTGGAGACTTAAAGGAGAAGCTCGTAAGAATTTTTGAAAAGGCAGGGGAGGACCATAATAATCTGTCGTTACTCACCTGTCCCTGTCCAGCATTGGATCGCCGACGCAGGACTCCTGCCGGGCTACAGGCTCTCTTCTGAGCTGACGGGTGTCCCCCTGAACTGCAAAAGCCCAGCAAAATTTACAGAGTGGGTGTTTACATGCAGGCATGTGTTGCGAGTTAGGAAAGAAGGGGTCTAATGTTGCTGGGCTTTTGCAGCTCATGGAAACATCCCTGGGCTTCATTGCTTTATTTGCATAACATTTCTAAAGTTTATAACTTGGTGCTGAAGCGATGGATTGAAATAAGAGTTATATCTCCTGATTCAGGCTAAGAAGCCTTATAGTACACCCCCTTTACTTTATTCAGCAAAAAGCTGCTGATGGGTCCACTTTAAATGGGAACTTTCAGCAGGTTAGACAAATCTAACCTGCTGATATGTCTCTATTGCACACGAGAAGCCGAGGAGGAAATTATGTGTCATTCTGGTGCAGTTAGTCGTTTGGTCCACGGTGCGGTGATACTTGTAGGAGCACGGGGGCACCTGTTAGTAGCACTGCCCACCCCCCATAGCGCCAATCCAGCCCAATTCATAGTTACATAGTTAATACGGTTGAAAAAAGACACATGTCCATCAAGTTCAACCAAGGAGGGGATGGATACAGGGAAGGGGTGATAGGTTCTATACTAGAGATGAGCGAACCGGGTTCGCGTTCGAGTCTACCCGAAGCCGAACGATCGGCATTTGATTAGCGGTGGCTGCTAAAGTTGGACAAAGCTCTAAGGTTGTCTGGAAAACATGGATACAGCCAATGACTATATCCATGATTTCCACATAGCCTTAGGGCTTTATCCAACTTCAGCAGCCACCGCTAATCAAATGCCAAAAGTTCGGATTCGGATGGACTCAAGCTGCTCCAGGTTCGCTCATCTCTATTCTATACATATGCATTTAAGTTATTTTGGTCTAAGAACTTGTCTAGCCCTGTTTTGAAGCCCTCTACCGTTTTTGCTGTGACCAGATCCTGTGGTAGACTGTTCCACAGATTCACAGTTCTCATGGTAAAGAAGGCTTGTCGCCTCCGGAGATTGAACCTTTTTCTCTCCAGGCGGAGGCAGTGCCCTCTTGTCCTTTGAGGGGGTTTTACCTGGAACATCCATATTTCTTGTAGGGGCCATTTATATATTTAAATAAATTAATCTCCCTTAAAACATCTCTTCTAGGGATGGTCCGAACCTGCCGAGGTTCGGGTTCGTACGAACCTGAATTCTCGGCAATGATTCCCGCTATTTGCCCGCTCCATGGAGAGGGTGGATACAGCGGGAGGACGGCCCGGAAAACTGGGATACAGTCATAGCCATAGGCTGTATCCCAGTTTTCCAGGCGGTCCTCCCGCTGTATGCGCCCGCTGCACGGAGCGGGCAGACAGGGGGAATCTGATGCCGAGCGTTCGGGTTCATACGAACAAAACCTCGGCAGGTTCGGACCATCCTTAGTCTCTTCTCCAGACTAAACAAATGTAATTCTTTTAATCTCTCCTCATAACTAAGATGCTCTATTCCCCTTATTAGTTTAGTTGCCCGTCTTTGTACCCTCTCCAGCTCTAGAACGTCCTTTTTATGAATCGGGTTCCAAAACTGGACGGCATACTCCAGATGAGGCCGCAGCAAAGCTTTATAAAGCGGTAATATTATATCCCTGTCCCGAGAGTCCATGCCTGTTTTAATGCATGACAATATCCTGCTGGCCTTAGAAGCAGCTGCCTGACATTGTGTGCTGTTCTGTAGTCTATTATCTACAAGTACACCCAGATCCTTCTCTATCAGTGACTCTCCCAGAGTAACTCCCCCCAGGACATATGATGCATGTGGGTTATTAGTACCCAGGTGCATAACTTTACATTTATCCACATTGAACCTCATTTGCCAAGTGGACGCCCAAACACTCAGTGTGTCTAAGTCATCCTGTAACATCTGCACATCCTCCATAGACTGTACTGTACTACAAAGCTTGGTGTCATCTGCAAAGATAGAAACATATTAGGTTGGTTTGACAGCTTCTGTCCTTAGTAAAACCATGCTGGTTATCACTTATAATACTATTAGCCACTACATATTCCTGGATGTAGTCCCTTATAAGCCCCTCAAATAGTTTCCCCACAATGGGCGTTAAGCTTACAGGTCTATAGTTACCTGGAGAAGTTCAAGAGCCCTTTTTGAAGATCGGCATTACATTTGCCTTACACCAGTCCCTCGGCACAATACCAGTAAGCAAAGAATCATGGAATATTTCATACAAGGATAGAGAAATTACAGAACTGAGTTCCCTAAGAACTCTGGGGTGCAATCCATCAGGCCCTGGAGCTTTGGTTACATTGAGTTTATTTATCTTGGACCATATCTATAGTAAACCAGTTCAGTACATTACATGTGTTAGCAGCACTGGCCCCACCCACCTCAGTACTGGCCCCACCCACCACAGCTCCATCCTCTTCTTTTGTATATACAGAACTGAAGAACCCATTAAGTAACTCAGCTTTCTCCTGATCCCCAGTTATTAATTCCCCGTCACCATTATTTAGGGGTCCTACATGCTCTGACCTTGGGTTTTTTTGCATTAATATATTTGAAGAATTTTTGGGGGGTTTCTTTTGCTGTCTGTGGCTACCTGCCTTTCATTGTGAATTTTTGCTGCTTTTATTAATTTTTTACAGGTTTTGTTGACTTCTGCACTTGTTATCATTAGAAGGGGGTGGTTTAGCTGGGGGGGGGGGGGGATCGGCACTGTGGGGGCAGGCAGTGCTCCAAACGGTGCACCAGTACTGCTACTGGTCTCACCGTACCGTGGAGCAAACAACTAACTGCATCGGAATGGCGCTGAGGATGAAGGTAAGAGACATACCCTGCTCTTCAGTGTCTCCTGTGCAATAGGGACATATCAGCAGGTTAGATTCATCTAATAGCTGATAGTTCCCCTTTAAGAGCGTGAAAACAGACATGGGATTATTCCCACCATACCTGCTTGGTAAATGGTTTGACAGCTTCATAAAGAAACTAAAAATGAAGGGGCATAGATTGAAAAGTCCAAACGTATAAATCTTGCACGGAAAATCTTTTTCATCACCTCGAGCAATTTCAGGATACAACAGTCAAGAAAATAAATCTATCCTGATTGTAAAAGAAAGAAAAATTACTAAAAATGGAGCGGCCCCTCTATTCTGTACAGGAGAAAGACTCGGCAATGATGACGGCCAACCATAACTGCTGCCAGGCTTTGCTGACAACAATGCAACTTTTTAGACAAGCCTCCTAAAAGCTGAATCAGAGAGGCCAAAGAAATGAGCGCAATACAAGCGTGCTCGCGTCTGATCGTTCAGCATTTGAAGAAGTTGGATGAAGACTTAGGAGTCCTGGAAAATGCTTATACCGCCATAAGTCGTATCCATGTTTTCCCAGAATCCCTAGGGCTGCATCCAACTTCTTCAGCCACCGGCATTCAAGTGCTGAACAATTGGACTCGGACATGCTCCAGTTGCGCTCATCTCTAGTAGGGATCCAACATCTGTGATCCCCATGGCAGGCTGGAATAAGGGGCCCGAAATCCCAGGTCTGGACTAGGTGCCGGATGAGCATGTACCAATACAAGGAGAAATGGGGGTCAGAATAAGCTAAACATGATTACTCAGTCATTACTGACACAGGGATGTACCCAGCAGATACTTGGTCGCCCTCTTTCAATTGCTCTACTGTTACTTTACATTGGTTTTGATATGTAAACCCCCCAATGACTGAACTGGTCTAATCGACCAACCTCAAAGTGTCACCTGAAAAGGCAAAAAAATCTTTCAAATCAACTCGTTTCAGAAAGTTATATAGATTTGTACACTACTTATATTTAAAAATCTCAAGTTGTTCAGTACCTATCATCTACAGTATGCCCTGCAGGAAGTGGTGTGTTTTTTCCAGTCTGCTCTCTGCTGCCACCTCTGTCCATGTCAGGAACTGTCCAGAGCAGCAGCAAATCCCCATAGAAAACCTCTCCTGCTCTGGACAGTTCCTGACATGGACAGAGGTGGCAGCAGAGAGCACTGTGTCAGACTTGAGAGAATACAGCACTTCCTGCAGGACATACAGCAGCTGATAGGTACTGGAAGACTGGAGATTTTTAGATAGAAGCAAATTACAAATCTATATATCTTTCTGAAACCAGTAGATTTTGAAGACAAAGATTTTCGCTGGAGTACCCCTTTATATCTGTTTTCCAAAACCTTGTGGGAATTTTAACCAACCAAAGAAGATGTGATTGAGATGCTCATGTAGTCATGGAAGAATTGAACCAAGTAAGCACCTGATGCAGACAGTAACCTTTATTACCCCTAGCCCTAAGGGTCTAATATTCATGTACAGCTTCCATCCTCTATCCCAGTCCCTATATGACCAAATCTCTTTGTCTCATCAATTTTTATGCGAAAGACAAAAAAAAAATTAAAATTAAAAATGAAAAACCTCGAACTTTTATTGTGTTGTTAGAGTTTATTGGATCAACATAAAATTTCCATATGGCTTTTCAGTTTGTCATTTCTCAGTCTGAAGCGAGCGGGATGTTTACCGCCATCAATATGCAAAGTAAAATGACACAGTTGTACTCGCTAGTGTGGAAGAGGCGCAGCCAGGACATCAAATGCCGCTCAACATCCTCATATTCAGATGCAATAACTGCTTAAACAAACATCAAATAAAAGGTTTTCTTCATTCCGTTAGAAGGCGCCTTCAAATTATATAGAGAACAGACAATGTGGGAATAGTGATGTGACTGGAGTCAGGCTGGCAGTACTGTACCCTGGTAATGTTACGGCAGCTGCTTGTCTCCACTACCTCTGCTTACCCTCCATACAACTACTCTTAGGAGGGGCCTGATGCCTTTCCTGATGATCACAATGCAACTGGTTCTTACAGCAGAGCTGTGTAATCTCTAAGGGTGGAATTATATATCTGTTGGCACTTTCCAAAAGGAACACTAAATATGTGTACATCAGCATTTCATCTATACAGGAACCTAAATTTTCTTTTAAATCAACTGGTTTCAGAAAGTTAAACAGATTTATAAATTACCTCTATTTAAAAAACTCCAGTCTTCCCGTATTTATCAGCTGCTGTATGTCCTGCAGTAAGTGGTGTATTCTTTCTAGTCTGACACAGTGCTCTCTGCTGCCACCTCTGTCCATGTCAGGAACTGTCCAGAGCAGGAGAGGTATCTATAGGGATTTGCTACTGTTCTGGACAGAGGTGGCAGCAGGGAGCACTGTGTCAGACTGGAAAGAATACACCACTTACTGCAGGACATACAGCAGCTGATAAGTACTGGAAGACTGGATATTTTTAAATAAAAGTAATTTATAAATCTGTATAACTTTCTGAAGGAAAAACATTACATTCATCTAACACTTCAAGTTTTGCCCAATTGACTTGTGGATAAGCTGTGTGATGTAGCCAAGGAATGGGCGCTGTTTCGGGTGGAAAAAAACCCTAAGGCACAATTACACAAAATGTTAAGTATAAGTTGAGCCTGGCCCAACTCTTATAGCAGACACCCCAAAACAAGAGCCATCCTTTAGTGCTACCTTAAAATAAACCTATTGGTTATAAATCGTCCTTCAGAGGGTATAAAGCAAAAGCCAAGGGGATGCCACATATATATATATATATATATATATATATATATATAATATATGTTTAAGGATTTGATCAGTATTTTTACATAAAAAGCTGTATCACTGCTGATAGGACGCGACTGCCCACATACTGTACCTGACGGCTCTTATGGTATACAAACTCCTACAGGCACAGCTGTCAATCACTGTGTGTGGGCGGGGACACAGGACTCTTTCTCTATTTGTCTCTAGTGCAGTTATACAGCTTATTGCATAAAAATACTAAATCAGATCATATCCAGCTATACATCTCCCCCTCTGTCCTAATTTGTACTCGGTTAGAAGACACAATAAAGCTAGTTTAAGACCTTTCTAAAAATATTTTGTTCGGTACGTGACTATTATGATATGTCTGTGTTTTCAGATGAAAAGCTCGATAAATGGGGTTGAGAGGTTCCATAAGTCATAGGCAGAAATTACGGTAGGTAGCCTATCACTGTTAACACTGTATAATCTGTCTAACCTGCTGATAGCTCCCTAGTGGGTCCGGGGCACCAAGGAGAAGGCATGTATCTTACCTTCATCCTTGGCACCGTTCCTGTGCTGTATATTCTGCAATCCTCTGTCCGTTAAGCTGATAAGAGCCTAGGGGAGTGGCTACCATCCCAGCACCCTCTCCATTGATAATCATTAGAAGGGGCGGGTTGGGCGTCATAGCTCCACCCCCTGTGCCGATTCCCCCCCCCCCCCATATCATTATAAATGGAGGAGCGCACCAGATTGGGGCTCGGGATTGGTAGCCACGCCCCCAGTGCTCCTAACAATGCTCCAGACCAAAGTTTTTAGAATAAACAGCACAGCACAGAGACTTACCTTCATCCTCTGCACCTTGTGCCCATTATGGAGCCAACAGCAGGTTAGATTTGACTAACCTGCTGATAATTCCCCTTTAAAGGAAGCCTGCTTCACTGAAATAACTGTCCAATATGTAGGCACAATATTTTAGAGCGAAATGAGCTGAAAAGATTGATATATATTTTTCTGTGGTTAAAGATTCATTGGAACCTCATTATGGCCTTAGGAGTCCAGTGGGCGGTCCAACACAATCACAAGGGAAGAGCTGGCAGTCAATAGGCTAGACCGCCCACTCGACTCCTACTGAATGTTTGTCACAAATCTTTAGCTCCTCCTACTATAACATGCTGTCAGATAGGACTGTTGTCCTTGAGTGAACGCAGGATTCTAACTAAACTCCTAACAGGTCATAAACAAGGAAAATGGGGCATCGTGTCCTCAAAAAACTCATTCTAGAGATTGCCAGTCCCTATCCTGAGGTCACGGTATTTAGAATATTTACAGCCAACGTTTCAGACTAGAGAGGGCGGAGCTAAAGGTTCGGAGAGCGGGGTGTGTTCCCCTGGAAGACATCAGTAGAGACCCCGCTTCTGCTTTGTATCCAGAATCTTGCAGCTCCTTTGCTATTTCTTCCACGTTCCACCTGGCATCCTCAGGTGCGGCGGCCAGCAGATGGTTGATCAGATGTGGGTAGTAGATGGTGCCCATACACTTTACCAGTAACTTGGCATCCAGGAGCAGAGACAGGACTTCAGAGTCACAGTTGGCGTCGGTGACCTACAAAAAAAAAAAATAAAAAATTATAATGATAATAATAAAACCATGTGAAAAATGGAAGATTGCAGATATTCTGCTTTGTGTACCGGGATCTGAAAGTAACAAGACAAAGCCCAGGAACAAAAGTGAGATATTTATAGGAACAAATCCAATCTCCTCTGGTGAGTCACAGTATCCCGTAGCTAAAATGTAACCGAGCAGGCAGATAAGATGGTAAAAATAACCAAATTACATCGAAAACAAGCTGCATGGAAACCATACATACATATATATATATCAGCTGTAGTGTGCATCATAGAACACAGGGGAGGATTTATTAATACCCTCAGCTCACACGCCATTCTTAAAGTGTCAGGGCCCAATTACATGGAGCGATAATCAGCCGAATCGCCTTGTGTAATGGAGACAACGATCAGCTGATTAAACCATGATCAGCTGATCATTTCTTTAGGCCCAGACCTAAAATCATCGCCCACCGACCGTGTAATACCGCTATAGTACATATAATAGCTACATGTAACAGAGATGCTATCCCACAGTCCCAGAGCGGCCTGTTAACCAATCACTGGCTGTAGGACCGCCGTGGCCAGTGATTGGCTGAAGCTGCAGCGCGCGGTGCGGGGATGCATACAGTGCGCAGGAGAAGAGCGGGAGTGACTGGGGTTGGCCCACCATCCTGATGAATGCAATTCGTTTGCCATGGACAGTGGTAGTTTATTCCATAATTGATCTTTTTCTCTAGTTTTCTCAGGTACAGTATGGTTTCAGATTCAGAGCTATAAGTCTCTGCCGCCATTCTTACACCAAGATATTCAAATGGATCTGCGCTTCTCTGCACCCCCATGTCCGTGCCGCTATTCAACTGTAAGGGATCCAGTTCTAACAAAGTGGATTTAGACCAGTTTATCTGAAAACTAGAAATAAAGCAAACGGCTCCATAACAAATGGTAGGCACCAGCATGGATATAATACATCGTTTGCATACATTATAATTTTCTCCCCCACCCCCTGCAGGCCAAATGTCTCTATAAGGTGGTCCTCTTTAGGGTACACGCACACCAAGGAATCTTGGCGGATCACCTGCCGTGGATTCCGCAGCTCGCCCCCCCAGGCGCATCTCTGATGGGGCCATAGACTTCATTCTATGGTCAGACTAGGGATGCACGATGCACCGAAATATCGATTCTACTATCGATATTTCAGGGCAAAAACCGGTTCGATACCAGGATTCCCTGGAATCGATACTTTATTTTTAAACTGCGCAACAACTGCGCTGTTTAACAGAGGATAATCTGGAAAACATGGACGGTGGCAAGATGAGGAGCCCTTGCCCTCCCCCCTGCTGTCATTTGCTGTTGTTTGCCGCCCCCAGCTTCTAAAATTTACCTGATTCGTTAACTTCCCCTCCTTTGGCCAGCCTCCCATAGTCGATTGGATGTTTCTCCCGCCTCAGCCTTGTTATAATGTCCCTGGCAGTGTTGTTCGGCCATTTTAGCCTCCGGTTACAGTGCTGACAGGGCTTCCCCGTGGCATGTGCAGAACAGGTATGGCAATAATCACCCTGCGTGCCGACTCCGAGTCAGTCTGCCTCTGCCAACACTTCTCCTCAGCTGTCGGCTTCCTCCCCTGTCACCCGCTGCTCCGTCCCCACTCACTCGCGCGGCCCGATCCTCACTCACTCAACTCTGCTATCTGTCATGCAGCGGCTCCGTACCCCGGCTCCCCCGTCACTTGCGGCCATGCCCCCCTCCCCCTGCTGCTAACTTGCGGCCATGCCCCCCTCCCCCTGCTGCTAACTTGCGGCCATGCCCCCCTCCCCCCGCTGCTAAGTTCTAACTTGCGGCTCCCTCACTCAACTCTGCTATGACTACAGTTCCCATCATCCCCCCTGATAGCTGAAGTGTGTGTTACATGAATACAGTTCCCATCATCCCCTCTGATAGCTGAAGTGTGTGTTACATGAATACAGTTCCCATCATCCCCTCTGATAGCTGAAGTGTGTGTTACATGACTACAGTTCCCATCATCCCCTCTGATAGCTGAAGTGTGTGTTACATGACTACAGTTCCCATCATTTCCCTGATAGCTGAAGTGTATCACATGACTACAGTTCCCATCATCCCCCCTGATAGCTGAAGTGTATTACATAACTACAGTTCCCATCATCCCCCCTGATAGCTGAAGTGTGTGTTACATGACTACAGTTCCCATCATCCCCCTGATAGCTGAAGTGTATCACATGACTACAGTTCCCATCATCCCCCTGATAGCTGAAGTGTTATTGTGCATATTATAAGATTATCACCTTCCTGTTGACGCACGGTAAATGGTGCAAGCGGAGAAACCACCAAATTCAGTACCACATAAAAACGTGCTACTAAATAAAACTACAGATTGCCCCACAGCCATGTTAAGAATCAGAATAGGGCTATTTTTTAAGAACATTTATTTTAAATAATGGAAACTTTATTTATAAAGTAATATGGTTCGTACAGACCTGACAGTCGGGGGGGATCTCTACTCTTGTGTTTTTTTAAAAAATATATAATTTATTAAGTATCGAATTGGTATCGAGCATTGAAAAAAAAAAGTTGGAATTGGTATCGAACTCAAAATTCTGGTATCGTGACATCACTAGGTCAGACCATTCGACCATTCTATGGTACGGTTCATTCTTCGGCCAAATGGTGGAATCTGTATAGAATGGAGTCTATGCCATAGGCGGAGATGTGAGCGGATGTGAACGGCCGCAAGCAGGGGCGAGCTGTGGAATCCGCGGTGGGTGATCCGTCCGGATTCCTTAGTGTGCACATACCCCAAAGAAAGTGGACAAAGGCTTAATGTATACAACAAAAAGTAGGGGGGGAAAGAGGGCAACCCTGACTAGTACCCCTAGACAGGGTGAATTTGTTGGATAATGATCTAGTGGGGTTCTTGTATAGCATCTCTATGGCCCGCAAGATTCCTGTAATGTCGCCCACAAGACCCCCCACTCCACCCTGAAAAACGTCACTAACCATCTGTGAGTTGGTGAAGGTCCTCTCTATAGTAAAGAAAACTGACTTTCCTGGCATAAAGCCATTCTGGTCTTCACTCACCAAAGTGGGTATCATTTCTTTTATTCTTTGAGTTATTCATTTTGTGATCTTAGCATCAGTATTTAAGAGGGATATGGGCTTATAAGACTCCATATCCAATGGGTCTTTCCCTTTATTAGTATAATAGTTGCCTCGGACATAGAAGAGGGAAGAACCCCCTGGGCACAGGATTTATTGCCAAGTTATTTTAATCTGTCGCCTATCAACGTGCCAACCCGCAACTTCCTTCAAAGCAAAGGAGTCGAGGGGCCGTTCTAGGGCTTCCAGACCATTCGGGTATAATGGGTCTTGAGAACTTTAGCCATCAATGTGTTGGTAGACTGGTATGAGAGATCTGCTGGTCATTAATCTGGTTGGTAGACTGGTATGAGAGATCTACTGGTCATTAATCTGGTTGGTAGACGGGTAGAAGAGATCTGCTGGTCATTAATCTGGTTGGTAGACTGGTATGAGAGATCTGCTGGTCATTAATCTGGTTGGTAGACGGGTAGAAGAGATCTAATGGTCATTAATCTGGTTGGTAGATGGGTAGAAGAGATCTGCTGGTCATTAATCTGGTTGGTAGATGGGTAGAAGAGATCTGCTGGTCATTAATCTGTTTGGTAGACGGGTAGAAGAGATCTGCTGGTCATTAATCTGGTTGGTAGACTGGTATGAGAGATCTGCTGGTCATTAATCTGTTTGGTAGACGGGTAGAAGAGATCTGCTGGTCATTAATCTGGTTGGTAGACTGGTATGAGAGATCTGCTGGTCATTAATCTGGTTGGTAGACGGGTAGAAGAGATCTGCTGGTCATTAATCTGGTTGGTAGACTGGTATGAGAGATCTGCTGGTCATTAATCTGGTTGGTAGACTGGTAAAAGAGATCCGCCGGCCACCGGAGAATTCCCTCTCGTGCTTATGTATCATCCAGTATTTAGAAAGATTTAATCCATGCAGTATTACAGCAGGGACTACCTGTATCTATTAAAATTCATCTCCGTATTCAAACTTAGTTCAAAGCCCCGCAGTTACTACTCAGTAGCATCTTGTATTTTTAGTGATGTCTTCGGGCATCGTGGTTTTTTCTAATGTGCACAACTCGCTCGCTGCCCTACTTTATCATTCGAGGTTGAAAGGAAGAACATTAGGAAAATGAGTGTTTGGTGGCATAACATATAGGAATTGTCCCCTAAGGTGCTTTCAAAGCCTTTGTCATTTGCCTCCTTCTCTCTCTCGCAGGATATTGTAAGGAAATAAATAAGCCTAGTAATTACCATTTGTTTCCAAAAAGGGATTAATTCCTTCACAAGCTCCTAAGGGTTCCTGATATTAGATTTTTTATGCTTTTTGTTTGCAAATGTTTTGGAGGCGAGGTTTTAATAAAAAGCAAAAAAAAAACATAGGTTGACAAAATGACAAAAGTTATCAGTCTAATCTTAAGGTAAACGTCAAGAAGTCAATATTTTTAAAACTTTTGGTTTGGAAGTTTTCCTTTGGATTCGGGAGTTGAAATGTGTGGGCTAAGAATGAGCGCGTCTCCTACAGGTATAATAACTCTTGTGGACACGGTAATTTAGGAGAAAAGCGCTGTACAATTCAATGATACTTCTTATTAGCCGGGTTTTATAGCCTTTGTATAGATGGATATTTATGGGCACACTGTGAGGTATACGAGGCTGTAGGTACCAGTCAGCTTAGAGAAGGGATTAGCTCGGTTTAATCCCAGTTTTACACTTTATATGGTTATAAAACTATTATGGTGGTCAAAACTACAGAACTTTAATCACTTCAAAATAACTTGGCCAATTTAGTCACGGTTTATAGGTTTAAAGAAAGAATTATATAAAGCATGATGTAGATCAGTAATCGGTTATGTTCCCATGACGTTTTTTTCTTACCCGTTTATAATTTTTTTTAAATGAGGTCCGTTATTTTGAGGTTTGGCCGTCTGTCTGTGCAATGACGGCTGTTGGTACATTATTCTAGGTCAGGTGGACTGTTCACCCTTTGTCTTTAATTGAAACGTCCACAGGATTTAATGATAAGGATGGTGAGTGGCGGTGTGTCTGTATTTAAAGGCCTTCTGTAGAGTTGTGCCTATACGACTGCACAATCTCCAAAGGTGAGAGCACATATACACCAATTCTGAAAGGAGCTTGATGGCCAGAAGGCGCCTTCTATTTGTTTTTTTTTCCCCAAACAGTTATATAGCAAATATTTAAAATGCAAGGTAGCCCTCCTCCAGAAGGAAAAAAGCTTGTTTCACTCAATATTCAACCCTTAAAGAGCCTTAAAGGAGAAGTCCGCTGGCTGAACATAATAACATGCACCAACTCCCCGACTCCAGCCCAGAGGCCCGCTGTCCTCCGCTTTGTTTACCGGTCCCTCAGCTGCTTCCTGGTTTGAGTGGGGACTTGGGTTGTGACGTGTCATCTTGCTGAGGCGGTGCTGACTGGCTGAGAGGGGCTGAAACAACACGTCATGATCCGGGTCCCTGTTCAAACCAGGAAGTGGCCGGGGGACCTGGAACCGAAGCGGGCTACAGCAAACCCCTGGGCTAGAGCCAGAGAGGTAGGTGCATCTTGTTATGTTCAGCCACCTACTCCCTGGCTCTTGACTGACACCGGACTTCTCCTTTAAAACATGATGGGGATTTTCATTTTAATCTAGAAGGGAAAGTTACCCCATCTGTAGGTGGCTGTTGTGTGGGTTCTAGTCGGTCATCAGTACAGAGCTCGATTCTGTCTAGGTAAGAGGTCTTTCGATGTGGGACTGTCGGAGTGTACACACTGATAAGTAGAGTTTAAAAGTCATGCAATGCTTTGGGGGGGGAAAAATTGTATGTAAAAGAGCTCACTCCAAAAGGGCAAAAAACTCAAATGGTCAAGACTTTTCCTTATTGACTTTAAAGGGGAAGTCATGTACCGTTGTGAATTGTGCAGGAGATTACCGGCAGACCCACGAGAGGAGATTCTGATTGAAGGAGGTTTTTGTAGCTTACAGTCTCTAATCTGCACAATTCAGAGTGGATTTGTCCTGCTGATTTCCCCGCACAACATTTGCAGATTTGCTGTGAAAATTATAACCAGCAAATCTGACCCGTGTGGACCTATACTACGAGCGTTGTGAGCTCCTATGGGAGTTCCAGTGCGTTTTCTGCTGCTAAATCAGTCATCCTTGTCATTTGTTTAGTGGCAGAAAAATTAGCATATGTAAACAGCTCGGCGTTCTAGGAAGTGATTTCTCAGTAGTTATTGACTTCTATAGGGAAATCACCACCCACACAGCATCCAGTGGAGCACGACATGACAATACCTTCTAATTTTGTAGCGTGCGAGGTGCAACCTAAAAAAAAAAATACAGCGGCATGTGGAGGTATGAGAACTGCCTCCAGATATTATGACGTCCCCATTATAGATCCCTATGTTGAATAGGGCCCAAAGGTGCTCATGTGCAAGATGCCTAAATATAACAGTGTATGGGGCTGAGTTGCCATTCTAAGCACAACCTATGAACACATGTGACACTGAATCTGGGGCACTTTTGTTCCAGTCTCAGGCAATCATTAAATAAACTAAAATAGTGTTTAAAGGGTGCCCCCAGACACAGCTTTTTTTGTGCCATTTTTCTGCCCTTCCCAAAAAAAAATTGTGTTGAATTCTACATACATATTATAATACATATTACCATTAAAGTCTATAGCACAGCTTTCTGTAGCCTTGTAGTACCTAATTGTAAAGAGAAATTGTGGTGCTGGTGTAGTAAAAAACAAACAAAAAAAGACCAATGAAGCAGCTATTCTCACATGTTCGCGCTCCCTTGATGCCCTATGGCAGTCTCTCCTGGTACCCCGCTCAGTTACAGCCTGCTCAGCCAATCAGTGGCTGGGGCTAGATAGTGCAGTGGGCTGTCACTGAGTGGGGGAATCATAGCCGGCGCCCAAAGGGCATTGGGGAAGCGTTGGCATGTAGTAATAGACTCTTTACTACACCAGCAATACAACTACTTTTTCCAATTCGGGTTTACAAAACTCCATTCTCACAGCGGAATGAAAATCTGCTGCGATAATGGAGTGCCATAGACTAGTAATCGGTATTGCAGCGGATTTCACTGTCAAACTCACTGCAATACGGTACATGTGAATGGACCCTTGCTGTCTAGAATGCCATTCAATTAACGTGGGAATTTCATCCCAATAACAATAGCAACAGTCTACTGGCTGTCACCCCATGTAATGGGAGCCGCTGTCTTCTATGAGCCACTAAGACAATGTAAAGATCATCTGGGCAGCCCCTCCCGCAGCTCCCCGTGCATGTAATAGCACCAACAACAAGCAGGGAACAAGGAGCAAGCGAGTGTTGACCTGAAAGGTTGACGCTCGCTTGGTCCTAAATATCGGGCTGTCTAAAACAGCCCTTACTCTCCAACGCCATCTATCAGAAATAGTATCCCAATTATGCCAATGCTTGGCTCCTTTAAGAAGCCTTAGAACATGACTGGGGATCTTCCAATTTTTGTTTGGATAAGTCCTGCGCGTTCCAAGCATGGTCCGTGCATATGGCCAGAATGCTGCACGGTTGTGTCAGTACTATAGCATGAAGATATAAACTGATTCAGTACTCCCAAAATCATAATGAATCATGATGTCAGGAGTTCCGTGATTCCGGTTGGTAGCACATCTTCCATGCGTGGACCACAATCATGGATCATGTGGATGCCCACGCTTCTTAAATGAACCAAGCACAGGCTGCCTTCGATAGGTGGCTATCTTCATAGGAGAGCGAGCTCTTTTCCTTCTGGAAGAGATGAATGTTTATTAATATATCATCTCCATCCAAGATGTATTTTCTGGTTCAGTGAGAAAACAGTAGAATCACTTAATGAAGATGTCCCCAAAGCTTTGTATACTTGGCTTGAGTTCTGCTCCATTACACGGGACCCAAAATACATAAGGTCACCGTAATATGACAAAATATTCTTAGCATTTTATATATTTATATAATCTGGCAGAGTAAAAGGTTAAGCGGAAACCATGTGAAACTGAAAAACAGGATGAACCGTTGTGGTGGAACATTGGAGTGGGTAGAAATACGTCTGGGATGAAGCCTCTGTCTTCCATGACTGACGGCTTCTACTGAGGTTCCTGAATTACAATCTAAGACAAGTGCAAGTTATAAATAAATGTGGATTTTATGGATCTGTAAGCATGCGGTGGCAAATAATGATTTTCCTCACATCTAAAGCAAATTTTCAAAAATTACATGGAACACTAGGCAGCGATGACAAATGCAACGTGCAAATGAAGAGAAAGCGGCTCGGAGTATATATACATACTGTATGCAAAGCCAGGCAAACAATATATGGATCTCCAGATGACTGCGTTCTCACTTGCAGACATGCATGAAATCCAAACAGGATAGAGTTCTAACCAGGGGAAGAGATTTCTCTATGGGTAATGGAGGGAGGTGACAAGGCTGCATTGGATTGTCCCTGAATAGTACAAAACCTCTGCGGCTTACGTGCCAGATTTACATTTCATGGTTCCTTGGTCTTTCAGCTGCTTGAAGTAAGTGGATAAAATACTGGAAGATCAGCTATCGGAGAGTTTTAGCTCCGAATTTGGAAAGGCTTGATCTGGTACTTAAAGGGGAACAAATCTAACCTGCTGATCGCCCCCTATTGTGCACAAGGTGTCAAGAAGGAAGGTACGTTTGTCTCTTACCTTCCTCCTCGGCGCCGTTCACGTGCAGCTAGCAGTGTAATCCTCGGTCTGGAGCACTGCCCCTGCCCCATTGCGCGAACCGGCCCGCTCCTTCTAATGATAATCAATGGAGGGGACAGCCGACTCGTGTGATGGTGGTGGGGCATTGCTTCTAACTCGACTCCAGAGCGAGGATTACACTGCTAGCAGCACGGGAACAGGGCAGAGGAGGAAGGTAAGAGACATACCGTCCCTCCTAGGTGCCCTGTACGCAATAAGGAACTATCAGCAGGTTAGATTCATCTCGTTCCCCTTTAAGAAAAATCTTCTTTAGGCTGGGTTCACACTTCTGCCGGAGCTTTATTCTGGAAGCTTCATTCCAAATTTCAGTTTATTTTGCAGGATATGAGTGGACAAAAAAATACTGCAGGCCGTAATTATTTTGTCAGCTCAAATCCTGCTAAATAAAGTGACACCAGACTAAAACCGCATTAAAGTCAATAGGATCGCTCTGGCAGTGTCAGACTGGGGTATCTGGCGCCCACCAGAGGAAATGATCCTGGGGGCCCGCCAATGAGGAACCAGTGATAAAAGACATGTCAGTCAGTGTTTTTGCAGGTTCTAAAGCTGGGGGCCCACCGGAGGATTCTCTGGTCCTCCGACACTGCTCTTGGGTGTCCTCCTCCATTAGTTTGCGTGCGTTCTTGGCTCAGTTTGGTTCCATTCTGTGGCCAAACTTTCCTACACAGGCTTCAAATGGAAGTGTGAAGCTAGCCTTAGCTGGGTTCCTGTGGTTGTAAGATTATATGGTGCCTGCACCAGATCATAGAGCATCGCAGAGTTATGTCACTCTCTAGTGTTAAAGCGGGCCTGCCATCACTTTCATGCAGCCTGAACCATGAGTGGTCGGGCTGGTCCCTGGAGGCTTCTGCTTGACCTATAAGCTTTAATTGATAGACCTTTCCTTATACTTAAGTAGGGAGATATCTATCAAGTGAGTCCAGGGGCTAGGGACTGCCCCGATAGGTCACGGTTCAGAAACCATGAACGTGATGACTGTTTCCCTTTTACAGGTTACTCCAGTAGAAAAATAATCTTTTTGAATACCTTTGTAATATAATGTTAAGAATGTTTTTTCTTTTATAATAGCTGAAAGCAGTAAGGGTTGACTCGGACCCTCTTCTGCCACCAATGGCCATGTTGGGAATTGTAGGACTACAGAAGGCCGGGTCCTGTCCTATCACTGGTAGGGATGGTATGAACCCGAGCGCTCAGCATCAGATTCCTGCTGTCTGCCCGCTCCGTGGAGCAGGTGGATACAGCGGGAGGACCACCTGGAAAACTGGGATACAGCCTATGGCTATGGCTGTATCCCAGTTTTCCAGGCGGTCCTCCCGCTGGATCCGCCCGCTGCACGGAGCGGGCAGACAGCGGGAATCATTACCGAGAGTTCGGGTTCGTACGAACCCGAACCGAACTTGGTTCGGACCATGCCTAATCACTAGCGCTACTGCATGGAGCCTTAGATATACTGAGGCTCCCCTGATGTGTATTTTAATCAACTGGTTTCAGAAAGTTATATAGATTTGTAAATTCCCATGGAAAACCTCTCCTGCTCTGGACAGTTCCTGACATGGACAGAGGTGGCAGCAGAGAGCACTGTGTCCGACTGGAAAGAATACACCACTTCCTGCAGGACATACAGCAACTGATAAGTACTGGAAGTCTTAAGATTTCTAAATAGAAGTAAATTACAAATATGTATAACCTTTTGAAACCAGTTCATTTAAAGAAAAAGATTTTCGCTGGAGTACCCTTTTAAGTCGTGTGGTGGTGCAGACCCAATTAATCAACCAAGACATCCCATTTACTTTATCAAATTCTATATTCTACAGGGAGAAATAATATGGGCTTTTTTTTTTTTTTTTACTATGGTATAATTTTTTATAAAGTAGGGCAAAAGTAATCGATAGCCGATCTCCTTGAGCCACCAGCCAGAGCTGACATCCATTAGGAGCCTTACAAAAAGAAAGTCAATGTTCTTCAAGACGCGGAACGTCCACAATATTGTGATAAATACACATAATATCTGGGAAAATTCTATCTCAAATTTACACGAGCTCCGACGGTATTTGCTAAATTGTTTAATTATTAATGGATTTCTAACAAAGGGAACGAGCGGAGAGTGAACTCGGCTACGGGAAGAAAGAGCTGTCAGGCTGGGAAGCTCTACAAAGCAGAGAGAAGCACTGACTATTAGATACAAATACAGGCCGATATCTGTCACATTGCATTCATAGGAGCTAAGAACGGAAAATTCATGAACCCGAACGCTCGGCATTAGATTCCCGCTGTCTGCCTGCTCCGTGCAGCGGGCGGAAACAGCGGGAGGACCGCCTGGAAAACTGGGATAGGGCCTATGGCTATGGCTGTGTCCCATTTTCCCAGGCGGTTTTCCCAGGCGGTCCTCCCGCTGGATCCGCCCGCTGCACGGAGCCACCAGGCAGCGGGAATCATTACGGAGAGTTCGGGTTTGTACGAACCCAACCCGAACCAGGTTCGGACCATCCCTAATCAAAACCCTCGCCCTGCATTACCCGCACAGCCTGTCCAGACTTATAATTTCATCTATTGTCATTTATTACATTTTTCTGGAAATATGTTACAGGGGTAGTTCACAAAAAAAAATTCTTTCAAATCAACTGGTGCCAGAGATTTGTAAAGGACTTCTATTAAAAAAAATCTCAAGTCTTTCAGTACTTATCAGCTTCTGTATGTCATGCAGGAAGTGGTATTCTTTCCAGTCTGTAGAGCAGGAGAGGTTTTCTATGGGGATTTGCTTCTGCTCTGGACAGTTCCTGACATGGACAGAGGTGGCAGCAGAGAGACTAAATAGAACACAACACTTCCTGCAGGACATACAGCAGCTGGTAAGTACTGGATGACTTGAGATTTTTTAATAGAAGTAAATTATAAATCTCTGGCACTTTCTGGTACTAGTTGATTTCAAAGAAAAAAAAAATGGTGAACTACCCCTTTAACTGAAGCGTTATGATGACTAATCAGGTAACACAAGTACAAGGATCAAAAATCACCTTATAACTAAGTATGGGGTAAACATCCGACCCCATGGCTTTGACTGCTGCACACAGACTATTTCTATGGTCTAACAATACATCGTTGATTACTCTTGAATTGCATTATGCACATCACACTCTCCTCAATGCAATTTCATTTTGGAGGACAATAAACAGGGTCATCACGTCTAATAGCGGCGGCACATCGCCATTGTCATAATGGAACATTTACTTCAATGCTATTTAAATATTAGGTCGATCAAAACCCAAACAATAGTAATGAGGTCTCCGTTTTTCTCGGTGCACATAATAACTATTGTGCCCTGTAGTTGTTTATTAGAAGAAACACTGAAATCTGCATCAATAAAGACAAATACGGTATCGGAGGAAAGTTCCGGAATCAAAGAGCTGTTCCAGCCCCAAAGTCTAATGATTAAAAAAAAAAAAATCAGGTAACTTTGCCGTCAGCCTTGATTAGAACCATAAAGTCTCTATACAGACTACTGTAAGAATGGAACACAGTGCTATAACACAGACGGAATTGTATGCTAATGGCGTCTACCTTTGTGTTACCATGCATCTTCATAGATAAACCACAGACAGTCTTGAGAATGACACAAATCTTCTATTTTCCCATGATCTGCTGCCCTCTGGTTTATATGTGTGTTTGTCAGATGTTTTTATCACATACAGAAATATAATTTCAATCCTATTATGAGTAACAGAAGCTTATACTGACAGTCAGAATGAGTTAATGCAGCAAGTCAATATTTGCAGTGTTTCGCCTTCTTCTTCAGGACCTCTGCAATTCTCCCCGGCTGCTCTCAACCAACTTCTGGACCAAATCCTGACTGATAGTCGTCCATTCTTGCACAATCAATGCTTGCATTTTGTCAGAATTTGTTGGTTTTTGTTTGTCCACCCGTCTCTTGATGATTGACCACAAGTTCTCAATGGGATTAAGATCTGGGGAGTTTCCAGGCCATGGACCCAAAATCTCTCTGTTTTGTTCCCTGAGCCATTTAGTTATCACCTTTGCTTTATGGCAAGGAGCTCCATCATGCTGGAAAAGGCATTGTTGATGGCCAAACTGCTCTTGGACGGTTGGGAGAAGTTGCTCTTGGAGGACATTCTGGTACCATTCTTTATTCATGGCAGTGTTTTTAGGCAAGACTGTGAGAGAGCCGATTCCCTTGGCTGAGAAGCAACCCCACACATGAATGGTTTCAGGATGCTGGTTACAGTTGGCATGAGACAAGACTGGTGGTAGCGCTCACCTCGTCTTCTCCCAATAAGCTGTTTTCCAGATGAATCCCCTTTCCGATTGTTTGGGACATCTGGCAAAGTTACATGATTTATTTTTTTAAACATTAGACTTTGGGGCTGGAACAGCTTTTCAAACCAGCTAATCAAATGCCGAACGTTCAGGTTTGGATGGACTCGAACCCGAACCTGGTTTGCTCATCTCTACTGAGGTGCAATCTTTCTAGCTGCGATACTCTTCCCTGTTAGGCCATTTTTGTGCAGTGCAATGATGACTGCACATGTTTCTTTAGAGATAACCATGGTTAACAGAGGAGAAACAATGATGCCAAGCACCAGCCTCCTTTTAAAGTGTCCAGTGGTGTCATTCTTACTTAATCATGACAGAGTGATCTCCAGCCCTGTCCTCATCAATACCCACACCTGTGTTAATGGAGCAACAATGTTAGCAGGGCTGCAATGATGTTGAAATGTGTTTTGAGGGATAAAGTTCATTTTCTAGGCAAATATTGACTTTGCAAATAATGGCCATAAGTCAAACAGTACCCAAACAAAACATTGTGTATATGTAACATACCGTATGTAGATGTCCATGGAACCAGTATGTTATCCATGCAAAGCAGCATAGGCTTGGTTCACATTTTAGTCAGGATTTTAGCCAAAAACAGGAGTGGGTCCTTTGTCTTCTGCCTGTTAACCCTTTTTTGTAAGTAAACATTGAGTCACTTACTTACTGCAGCACATAAGGGGTTAAGCAGAAGGACTCAGGATTACCATCTTCCCCCGGGCCCCCCTGCTGCACAGGCCCCATAGCAGCTGCTTACCCTGCCTCTATGGTAGCTACACCACTGTTTGGGAGCCATCACAATCTGCCTCTTGCTGAAGTTGCTGAGATCCTTATTCTTGGACATTTTTCTTACTTCTAACACATCATCTTTAAGAACTGACTGTTTACTTGCCGCCTAATATGTCCCACACTGTGACAGCAGCTTCTGTAACAAGATAATCTATATTATTCCCTTCACCTGTCAGTGCAAGCTCCAGAGCTGAAAACTCCCAGCATTCCCTGTTGACCTAATGTCTACAGAGAACATTCTCCGATGATTAAGTTTTTAAAATTGCCGTCTTTACAGCCGGGTGCCGGACAGTCATCTGATACAGGATAAACGTCACCCGCTTTACGATGGCTCGGCTAAGCACTCCGTGTATACTTTCTTGGTTAAGAGAAGCTGTAGGGATGGCGAGCACATCCCAAGGAACATAGCGGTAAGTAATTTAAGCTTGTCTACTGCTCCACCCCTGAACAAATCCAGCTGACCCCATCTATGACAAGCAAACATTACACCATATTGAACACTGGCAGAAGAAGCCAGAGAAAAGTGTCACCAAAAAAATAAATTAATTAACTGGTGCCAGAAAGTGCCAGAGAATTGTAGTTTACTTCTATTAAAAAATCTCATCTTCCAGTACTTATCAGCTGCTGTATGTCCTGCAGGAAGTAGTATTATTTCCAGTCCGGAGAGCAGGCAAAGTCTTCTATGGGAAAACAACAGAACGGCGGGGGAGGGCTCCTGCTGCATTCAGATGCCGTTCATTAAAAAAACAGTCTGATCTGAGCTTTGTTTGCTCAGTGTGTTTTCTACAGGTTAGCGTTCCTATTGTTGAGTTAATTAGATATCCTGATGCATAACACAGATGAGTGACACATTCAGCTCTGCTATATAGATAAATGATGAGTTTTCTTACTGAAGGCGAGGAAATTAAACAAAGCAGCAATTATTGTTCTTCCTATTTATAATAAAGTAGTCATTGTCTGGGGTTTGTTGCACCGATAAACTTCCTGCTGTGTTATATAATCAGGTAGAATACTAAATATCTAACAATAGGGTAATAGCCAATAAATATAGTGAGTGGGTGCCAGTGCTTAGAGGCGGCAGGGTGACGTAGAATACAGGTTTTGTGGCAAAGGGATTAAAGGGGAGTTATTACAGTGCCCACTTCTTAGTTTAATTAAAACCCCTTTAAGGAGACTTAAAGGGGCTTTAAACAAACTAAGAAGTGGGCACTGTAACGCAACCAGGCAGCACCCAGCGGCATTCAGATACTCACCACCTGCGGTGTCCTGCTCCTATCCACACTGCTCACCACTTCAGGCTCAGTCCTGGCCGCTCCTCCTCCTAACTCCCCACTCGTTCCAGGGCAGATGGTGTCCACTGGCACCCTCACTCCTCCTGGTCTCTGCTTCAAGACATGGCTGCAATGCCACCCCTATCCACTAAGGTGCTCATGCAGCCGTTCTTTCGGATTTAAAGGGCCAATGTGTCGCCTCCCATTTTTTCTCCATTTAAAGCTGCTCTGCCTGAGTGTTGTTGGTTTCTTGCGCTCCTCAATGACGTTGTGTTCCTGTGTCTGCTATTTAGTGTATTCTGATCTATGCCTGCTTTTTCACACGTGCCCTTCTGTACTGTTTGCCTGTCTTGTTGCTGACCTAAACTGTCTGACCCGCATCAGAAGCCGCCTGCCCTGATCCTTGGCCTTCTGGCTACTCGCATCTTGTCTGTTTCTCCAGCGCCCTGTACCAGTAGTTTAGTTCCCAGTACCAGCTACTACTCCCACTGTGGAGAGACCTGGTGTCCAAACATGAAAAACATAGAAGAATTACCGAAACCTATTAACTCCCAATATGCAGAATGATCACTATATGTTATCACAATTCATCCTCCTTTCCACTAGAAAATGCACCAAATTTGTCATATGATCAAACCCTGGCCAATGAATTGGGGGCACTCTTCACTGCACTTTTTTTTGCCTTCTGGATATCTATGCCAACCATCCAGTGGAGTAAAATTGTGCAAAACTCTTGCCGCTTTTTAAAACTTTAAAATCAATAAAATGCATCTAAAAACTTTCAAAACCAAAGGCACACCCCTTTTGTGTAAGTCACTCCCCTTTGTCAGACCAGGTGAAAAGTGTCCAAAACAAATAAAAAAAAATGTGATATAATCAGTTTTTTAAAAGGCAAATTGCACAAGAATTCTGACACTTTTACAAGCGTACATCTGGCTCAAAGTATCCTGGAGGCCGAGTGTAATGGTGGCCACAGATGTGGTTTGGAGCAGATTTGTACCAAAAACCTGGCAGATGTTTTGCCCCCTATTTATTACGTATTACAGACAGTATTTAAACCGTCCCCGATCAGGCGGCATGGCTTAGGGGGAATGGGTTTGCGGCTTAAGTGTAACTTTGTCTGCCAAACAGTGCGCCAAACCAAGCTATTAGGTGCCCTATGCTTGGACTTTCTACAATCTCAGGGCCCTATTCCACGGGACAATTATCGTTCGCATAATCGTTAACGATAAACGATCGCTATCGCGAACAGCCTGAAATCGTTCACCCATTTACATGGAACGATATTCGTTACTTATGATCGTTCTTGCGGTCGTCTTGTCTTTGCTATTGCGTTCGTTGCTACTGCGAACGACCGAACGACGTCTTATTCAATGCGAACGATTTGTGAACGAGCAACGATAAAAATAGGTTCAGGTCTTATTTAACGATCAACGATTTCTCGTTCGTCATTTAATTGTTAACTGCAATTATTATCGTTTAGATCCGAAAAATGTAACGATAATTTGAACGATAATTGTATAACTGGTGTATTTCTGGACTGTCTATTACAACTTTACAATAAACCAATGATGAAGCAACTAAGCTGCACCTCCCTCCTCCCCCTTCTCTGCACATATCACAACTAAGCTGCACCTCCCTCCTCTGCACACATCACAACTAAGCTGCACCTCCCTCCTCCCCCTTCTCTGCACACATCACAAATAAGCTGCACCTCCCTCCTCCCCCTTCTCTGCACATATAACAACTAAGCTGCACCTCCCTCCTCCCTCTTTTCTGCACATATCACAACTAAGCTGCACCTCCCTCCTCCCCCTTCTCTGCACATATCACAACTAAGCTGCACCTCCCTCCTCCCCCTTCTCTGCACACATCACAACTAAGCTGCACTTCCCTCCTCCCTCTTCTCTCCACATATCACAACTAAGCTGCACCTCCTTCCTCCCCCTTCTCTGCACATATCACAACTAAGCTGCACCTCCTTCCTCCCCCTTCTCTGCACATATCAAAACTCAGCTGCACCTCCCTCCTCCCCACATATAAAAACTCAGCTGCACCTCCCTCCTCCCCCTTCTCTGGACATATCACAACTCAGCTGCACCTCCCTTCTCTGCACATATAAAAATTCGGCTGCACCTCCCTCCTCCCCCTTCTCTGCACATATCACATTTCAGCTTCACCTCTCCCCTCCCCCTATGCACATATCACAACTCAGCTGCACCTCCCTCCTCCCCCTTTTCAGCACATATCAAAGACTATTCCCCAAATACAAATCTATAGGAGTCAATAAGTCCCTTTCAGTTATTGCTTCTTATATCCAGGTGTCTATGATTTGCAGCAACTCAGGTAAGATGTCTATCTCCCCCCCCCCCAAACCACCAGAACAGTGACACATTCCCCTCATTGCCCCATATCCTTTAGTCATACAGAGATACTGGTGATTTTCCTCTATCTGGTTGATGTACTCTCGACTACCTTATCACTTGACAGGCTTCTAATACAGTATGTCTGTACGCAAAGCGTGTGTGTGGGGGGGGGGCCTCTTTCTTCTTACCTAAATCCATTTATTTATAGGATGAAATAAAGGACGGGTGCAGCATGTGTGCTCGGCAGCGCAGCAGAACAAGTCAATTCATGTTTGTATTAAGTTGAAAGAGAGCAAATAGCAGCAGGCAGAGGAAATCATAGACTATTGATTCAGTAACAGTGTGCTAGCGCAGCTCCCGCCATGGCTGTGTGTAGAATCGCGGCCCGCTTGCTGATACCACGTATTATTTAGCCATTTGTTAGGGGCCGCTGACATTTTTATGGATGTTGATAGTTAAAAAAGGATGGCGTGGAATTGCTGATCCCGGGGATTGTGCCTCCTCTTTCATTCCCGGCCGCTCTCGGATATTAATGTAATGCACTTTTCCTGTGAATAGGCCGGCACACACTCATGCAGCGGCTCACACCGGCCTTTGTTTTCTCCCAATTGTTGGAGATATTTTCTCTCTGACTATACAGCAATTTAGCAAAATCAGGCAGAGCTGTAGAAGAGCGAACGTCGGTCCCCTCCACCTGCGCCGAGCGATAACTGCGGAGGCCCCGTCATTAGATTATTCTTCTTCCTAATAGAGTAATTATACAGAACCAGACCGATTTAAAGGAGAAGTCCGGGCTGGGGAGATTTTTTTTGTAAAAGTGCCCAGAAGGGGGAGGCTGAAAGAAATAACATGTTCTCACCTCCCTGGCTCCAGCACTGATGCCGTGTATGCTCATTCCGGTCCACCAGGTCCCCGGCCGCTTCCTGGTCTGAGCATTTTAAATTTATAGGGGGCAAAGTATCAGTAGAGACTATTGAATGAGTACTTCATTGGATTTTTTTTTTGCCGATCTCTCTGGGCTCAGTGATTGTTGTGTTTTGTTAGTCTACTTTCCATTGTCCCCGTTAGCCAGAATCCTGCTCCACACTGACGAGGGGCAAATACCCCGAAACAGCTGTCTGTGGATGGATGCCTGGCTTCAGTAAACCCGTGTCATGTCACAATACTGGCAACAGAGTTGGACTTTGACGCAAAAAGGAGCAACCCTGGTGTTTCCCTATTTATGTTCCAATACTCACAACTGAGTGGGACTATGTATCTGGGTGGTTTGGTGATCTCCCCACTGGGAGGTGCCCCTGGGCAACAGGTTTCCTTCCCAGGGGGGATACCTGGCTATTCCTGTGTTTTGAAACTACCAACTGAGGCTCCCCTGACACTGGTCTGAGCGGGGACCCGGGTTGTAACGTGTCAGGCCTGCTCAGCCAGTCGGCGTCCGAGGTGGGACCCCGTTATGGCCACTGACAGGCTAAGCAGACCTCACACGTCACAACCCGGGTCCCAACTCAGACCAAAAGGTGGACAAGGTATTCGGCATCTACGGTGAAGCCGGAGTTCTTGGAGTTCTTGGTAGTGTCTATACTGACTAGGACCCTCTTACAACTTTGTCTACGTAAAGAAAAAATAAAGTGCCCTGTTATTAGTGATATGCATAATAATAATAATAATAATAATAATAATAATATTTATTTGTATAGTGCCAGCACTTTTTACTTTCTTACACACGATACAGGGGTTACATTTACACATTACAGGATGAAAGGGGTACTCTGGCTAAAATATTTTTCTTTTAAATCAACTGGTTTCAAAAAGTTTTATAGATTGTTAATTTACTTCAATTTAAAAATCTCCAGCCTTATAGTACTTATCATCTGCTGTATGTCCATCAGAAAGTGGTGTATTCTTTCCAGTCTGACACAGTGCTCTCTGCTGCCACCTCTGTCCATGTCAGGAACTGTGCAGAGCAGCAGCAAATCCCCATAGAAAACCTATCCTGCTCTGGACAGTTCCTGACATGGACAGAGGTGGCAGCAGAGAGCACTGTGTCAGACTGGAAAGAATACAACACTTCCTGCAGGACATACAGCAGCTGATAAGTACTGGAAGGCTTAAGATATTTTTAAATAGAATTACAAGTCTCTGGTGCTTTCTAGCACCAGTTCCTTTGAAAGAAAACATTTTTTTGCTGAACTACCCCTTTAATGAGAAGCAGAAAATCCCTGAACACAGACCCCCGGAGACCGTCCATAAAACAGGAGATAGTAGAAGAGCCTGACTCTGTGATTAGTGGAGTACTGCAGCCTCCTTTCCTCTGAAGACCAGCAATCTGTGCAGGGAATTAGAAACTCATTAGTCAGTATAGGCTTTTCCATCTGCAAGGGCAGAAAATATGACCCCCTCTCTACTTTTATAATCTCACATAAATTCAAGAACTCTGCAAAAAAACTGGAGTGCACCATATATTTTATAGATTTTTTCACTCACTGGTGAGATATATTGATACTGTGCTGAGATGGATGAATTAGAGAGCAGTACAAAAAATTGGTGCTACTTACCCTAAGATTACACTAATTTTTTTTTTAACCCCTTAAAGGGATTATACAGCGCTACAAAAACAGGCCACTTTCTTCCAGAGACAGCACCGCTCTTGTTTCCAGGTCAGGTGTGGTTTGCAATTAAGTTCCATTCACTTAAACGGAACCCCACCCAAACTGGAGACAAGAGCGGTGCTGTCTCTAGAAGAAAGTGGGTACTCTGGCCCGGGGGTAAAAATACCCCTTTAACAGCATTTAGTGACATGCTTTACAGCAAGACTCGTGGACATAAATGACAATAGACAGACTCTGTCCCCTTGAGATGAATGTGAGACATTACTGAGCACGCTCTATGACCTGTGAAGAGGTCATTCCACAGGGAGCTGCTATTGTCTCCTCTATCTACTGGTGTAACATGACGCTGCAATGCTGTACAGATCACTTTACAGCAGCCTCCTCTTATCACCACAGACACCACGGGAAGTCTCAGCTTAGTTTTAGCCCCAGTGGTGAGAATGAAAACTGCAAGATCTCAGGATTATTTTATAATATAGAGAGAAAAATGAAAAATTGTCACCCAAAATTCTTTAAAAATATGTTTAACATATAAACATTATTTACACAATAAGTCATTTTCTGATGACACTGTCCCTTTAAAGCTTTTTACCTGTTTAGAAAGTGAGCAGGGTTTAGTGAGAGGGCATAGCCGGGTAGCCAAGGTTTTTGGAGCTTGTCCTGTACCACCCATTAGACTGCTTGTAATGACAAAGGAAAAACCAAGGCCAGGTATCCATCTACAGACAGCTGTTTCGGGGTGTTGCCCCTCATCCCCCCATTGGGAACAAGGCAGATGTAATTAAACTAGTCGGCGGGGGGAACTGGACGTTGCCGAACGACCATGTGCATAGTATGGCTGTCGCATTCTAGATGAGCGAGTAGAACAACAAACCTGCATTAAATTTTGATGATTTAGGAGGTTGCAAAGACTTCAAAGAGAGATGAAAACCTGTCACCCAGATTCAGGGCCTGGCAACTCTGACTTTTCCTGAAACTAAAATCCCCTTTAAAAGAGATTTCAGGCGGTCAATGAGATTCGGAAAGGTTTTGAGGAGACGGCCGACGGAGATTCCAGCGAAGGGTTAAACAGAGTGTACAATGCTTCTTGTATCTTCTTCAATAAATGTCTCTATTTTTCGTATTACATGGCTGGATACTTCCCAGATCCCGTATACGTGTATGAATGACAATGCCAGAGCATCACAATCCGGGATCACTGACACCCACCAGGCTGTAGAATACTGGATATCAGGATGGTGACAAATGTGCATAAAAGAAGCCAAAAGAAAAGGAAAAAAATAAAATAAATCTAACCTAAATTATAGAATTTTTTTTAAAAAAATATATATATATAAAAAAAACCTGCAATGCGGTTTCTGACACTGCCATGAAATTCTCTAATTTCTTAGGGTCCATTAACACTACGGAATGAGTGCGGAAATTCAACTAGTGTGAACGGACCCTTACTATAGAAAACTGGCATGGTGCAGTTACCGCAATTGTAATGCAGTCTAATTAAAAGAAGTGATTTTTCATTTTCGCTGATTAACGATAAACGATTGCAAACGATCTGTGCTATCTGTGAATGAGGGACTGTATACTACACCGACCAGAGAGCTCCAAGCTCACGGCTACTACATAGGTGACAAGGAGTGTGACTTACAGTGAGTGTGGTCTTGGTGGGGTGTGGCCTAGTGTGGTTTGCTGTCACCCTTGTTTTTTTCCCAAAAATTTCCAGTTACAATTTTACAGTCAGAATACCACAAAAGGAGCATTACACATCCCAGTATCAGGTCCCCAGTATATTACACACCCCAGTATCAGGTCCCCAGTATATTACACACCCCAGTATCAGGTCCCCAGTATATTACACACCCCAGTATCAGGTCCCCAGTATATTACACACCCCAGTATCAGGTCCCCAGTATATTACACACCCCAGTATCAGGTCCCCAGTATATTACACACCCCAGTATCAGGTCCCCAGTATATTACACACCCCAGTATCAGGTCCCCAGTATATTACACACCCCAGTATCAGGTCCCCAGTATATTACACACCCCAGTATCAGGTCCCCAGTATATTACACACCCCAGTATCGGGTCCCTAGTATATTACACACCCCAGTATTAGGTCCCCAGTATATTACACACCCCAGTATCAGGTCCCCAGCATATTACACACCCCAGTATATTACACAGCCCACTTAGAGCAGGCTGTGGCCCAAGGATAGCACTCTACTGACTGACTGTATATACCGGTAGTTTGTGCCAATATCATGCAGCTGCACCACAAATAATCATACTGCTACCCCCTTCATCCTCCTTCTCCTCCATCATCATACTACTACCCCCTTCACCATCCTCCTGCTCCTCCATCATCATACTACTACCCCCTTCACCATCCCCCTGCTCCTTCATCATCATACAACTGCCCCTTTTATGCTCCTGCTCCTCCATCATCATACTACTACCCTCTCCATCAACATACTACTACCCCCCTCTAACTGGTGCGTTAGACCGTTGCTATTGTTATCAGGATTTTAGGTCATTCTTTACATCAATGATTGGCCGATCGTTGATTTAAAACATGACATATTACATAAAATTATCACCCAGGACAGCCGGTAATCGTCCAAGTACGACAGATAATCGCTACATGTAATAGAACCCTAAGGCTCCTTTATTTGGCACTGTGATAAATGCACTGAAAAACCCATGTCTGGCCTGTCCATGATTTCTTATGTAAGGGCCCCTGTATAACGCCTTGGCTGAGTGCCCCAATAAAAACTACCGCCACATTAGCATACTAGTACTACTACTATTGTGCGGATATATATTATATGCATATCATGTTGCTGGTACTTAGCACAAGTAATAACAGCATCACAGTAACATAATAAAGTTAGGGGCAGCGGCACAGCTATAGCAGTAAAAAGGCTTATCACCACCTTAAAGGGGTGGTCAAAGTTATTTTACTTGCTCCCAAAACTCGGCTATCTTCAGCTGCTTCATAGAAACTGAATAAAGAGGCGGGTCATGCGTCACCCTGCTACACCATTCAAGAGAAAGTAGTTAGGGTGCCATTATAGAGATCCCCAGAGGTCGGACCCCCTGCAATCTCATACTCGTCCCCTCTCCTGTAGATGGGGGACAACTAAAAACAACATTAGCAACCCCCTTTAAATTCCATTGCTTATGCCTGATACACTAAAATTAAGTTCGAATGCTCAGCTGTATATGGAGGTCTGTGCAGCAGCACTGACAGGAGCAGGAGGGTCAGACAGGTCAGAAAAGCCATAAAACAAGATGCTGCACTTACAGGGGCAAAGAATAACTGAGTGTTAACCCTGTCTTCCCCATCTGTCAGGACACTGTATGTGACACTGACCATGTCCAACAAGGGTTGAAAATAGATCATGTAACTCTATGTTAGACCATATAACTCTATGTTAGACCGTATAACTCTATGTTAGACTATATAACTCTACGTTAGACCATATAACTCTATATTAGAATATATAACTCTGTTAGCTGTATATGGAGGTCTGTGCAGCAGCACTGACAGGAGCAGGAGGGTCAGACAGGTCAGAAAAGCCATAAAACAAGATGCTGCACTTACAGGGGCAAAGAATAACTGAGTGTTAACCCTGTCTTCCCCATCTGTCAGGACACTGTATGTGACACTGACCATGTCCAACAAGGGTTGAAAATAGATCATGTAACTCTATGTTAGACCATATAACTCTATGTTAGACCATATAACTCTATGTTAGACTATATAACTCTATGTTAGACCATATAACTCTATATTAGAATATATAACTCTGTTAGACCATATAACTCTATATTAGACTATATAACTATGTTAGACCATATAAAACTATATTAGACCATTTACCTCTATGTTAGACCATATAACTCTATATTAGACTATATAACTCTATGTTAGACCATATAACTTTACATTGGACGATAAAACTCTGTTAGACCATATACTGTAGCTCTATATTAGACTATATTACTCTATATTAGACCATATAACTCTATATTAGACTATTTAACTCTATATTAGACCATATAATTCTATATTAGACCATATAACTCTATATTAAACTATATAACTCTATATTAGACTATTTAACTCTATATTAGACCATATAATTCTATATTAGACCATATAATTCTATATTAGACCATATAATTCTATATTAGACCATATAACTCTATAACAAGAAAGAATGGTTTTACCAGTCATAGTTATGGTCAGATAAGCATTAGAGCTGCCGGGCCTCCAGTTCCCCTCCCCTGCAGCCAATGGCTGGAGGAGATGTAGTTGGTATTACAGAACCAGGGCCGTTTCTGCCATGAGGCAAAGTGAGCACTTTGCCTCAGGCGGCAGATTCTCGGGTCCCTAAGGGGGCGGCAACTCGGCCTGTCATTTCAGTGAAGTCAGTCTGACAGTGTCGACCAGCTCACTGAATGTTGTGTTAGGTGCTCTTGGCGCGTGCAGCGGGCGGCAGCCTCCCTATCTACAGTATCTGCCCTCCTGTCAGTCCTCCCCAGCGCTTAGAATTATCTGGTTCAGGACCTGTGTTCTGTGCAGCTTCATCATCACACACAGGTCCTCAACCTCATCTGTGTTTGGAAGCTGGTGCGGTGTTTGCTGGGCTCTTGGTGCTGCTGTGACCTGTCAGGACCTTCCTAACAGTGCAGACTGCTGGTGTCCCCCCCCCCCCCCCCCACCCGACCACCACGCTGCTGCCCTTCTCCTCCTCCTGTGGGCTGGTGTCTGAGGCTGTGGTATGGTGACAGGGTCAGGGAGTGATGGGGTAAGGGAGGTCACTGGACCATGTAACAGAGCAGATTCCCCCTGATGCTCTGGACCCAGGTTACCCCCTGCAGCCCCATAAGCCATGTGTTTAGCGTATGTTCCCTCTTCACACTGTGTCATATCCCTGGGGAGGTCAGATTGTGGTTAGTTACCAGGGAATGGAGCCATGAGTTCTTGTGGGACGCTGCTAGTTACACTGCTGCCATGTTTCAGGCACTTGACCAGTACATTGTGTGTTCTATATTGCACTACTTTAATAAGAGGGCACAGTATGTGACACTATTATATTTAGGGGACGTGGTAGGGGGCACAGCATATGGCACTGCCCAGGGGATGAGTTGTGTTTGGCACTATTATAATAGGGGTATGGTATGTGGCTGCATTGCATTTAGAAGGTCCAACATGTGGCACTCGTCAGGGGGGACTATGTGTGGCAGCATTATGCTCTGGAGGCGCAGCATTTGGCAGTATTATATTCAGTTGGCACAGTGTGTGGCAGCGACTACATCATTACAGGGCGTACTAATTTTACAAAGCTCAAACAATCGTGTGGCCTATTAAAGGAATTAAGAAAAGCTAGAATCGGCCCTGTACAGAACATAACCATGGTAAGAAATGGTGATTGATTGGTGCTTTTTGTATTTTTATGCTTTGTCCGCAATATACAATTCAATGCAGAATAAAACAGAATAATTCACAGGTTAAAACAAGTGAGATGTTATTTTTAGGCCCTATCACCCATCCCTAAGTTCAGGATGTATAGAGTTTATACATAGAACATAAGGCTATGTATACATACACATATCACTACATATTTACCTCTACTAAATAAAGCAAAAAGTGTCCTCGGGGTCACAGAGGTGATAAGGTTCCGATCAGGATATGGAACCGTGCACTTTTGCTCCTTAAAGGGGGACTCCAACAAAAATCTTTTCTCTTTCAAATCAACTGGTTTCAGAAAGTTATATAGATTTGTAATTTACTTCTATTTGGAAATCTCAACTCTTCAAGTACTTATCTGCTGCTGTATGTCCTGCAGGAAGTAGCATATTCTCTCCAGTCTGACACACTGCTCTCTTCTGCCACCTCTGTCCATGTCAGGAACTGTCCAGAGCAGGAGAGGTTTTCTATGGGGATTTGTTACCGACATGGACAGAGGTGGCAGCAGAGAGCGCTGTGTCAGACTGGAAAGAATACACCACTTCCTGCAGGCATACAGCAGCTGATAAGTACTGAAAGAGTTGAGATTTCCAAATAGAAGTAAATTACAAATCTATATAACTTTCTGAAGTAGTTTTTTGTCAGGGTAACCCTTTAATGGGGGAAAAAACACTTTAATACAACAGAAAATCTTTTCAATGCACTTGTGGCTAGAAAGGTCTCTACCTATAAGGATGTGTGATATTTGTGTGCAGTCTTCACTTGACACATAAACAATACAGGTTCGGGGGCGGAGGACCTCTCAGGCTGATTGCAGAGAGCTGAATACAGATGTAAGAGAGACGGAGATGCAGGTGCCTTCAATCACAGCGCAAATGTCTTCTGAATGCCGCTGATTATGACTGCGGATGAGTCAGAGATGGCGAATACGGAACGCCAGGACGTCCGCAGGAGAGAAGACTGAAACCTGAGACGTAGAATCCTGATACCAGGTGTGTGCAAGAAAAGAGGAGAAATATACGGTGAGGGACTGTGGGCACTAATATGGTGTATGTGTATAGGAATAAGGATCATGCACCCTGCCCCCCATATGAATGACTACTCTATGAATACCATTTGGTGAGTCTTTAATTCACGGCCCCCATGATTAAAGGGGTACTCTGGCGAAAATATCTTCCTTTCAAATCATCTGGTTTCAGAAAGTTATATAGACTTGTAATTTATTTCTATTTAAAAATCTCCAGCCTTCCAGTACTTATCAGCTGCTGTATGTCCTGAAGGAAGTGGTGTATTGTCTCCAGTCTGACACAGTGCTCTCTGCTGCTACCTCTGTCCATATCAGGAACTGTCCAGAGAAAGAGAAGTTTTCTATGGGGATTTGCTGCTGTTTTGGATAGTTCCTGACATGGACAGAGGTGGCAGCAGAGAGCAGACTGGAAAGAATACAACACTTCCTGCAGGACATACAGCAGCTGATAAGTACTGGGAGACTTAAGATTTTTAAATAAAAGTAAATTACAAATCTATATAACTATATAAGGTTTTGCGCTGGAGTACCCCTTTAAAGTGTTCATCAGGTTTTTATTTGCCATGTACCCTCTAGATTATGGGTATAAAAATGGAATAATGCACTATGGTGCTGTGTGTATCTGTGTGTGTCTGACCTTTATTCTATGAGCGATATTACAAAAAAAAAAATAAAAAAAATATATATATATATATATATTTTTTTTTTTTTTAATTATTATTATATATATTTTTTTATTATTTATATATATATATTATTATTATATATATTTATTTATTAATATATACATATTAATAAATATATATATATAATAATAATAATCAAATATATATATATATAATAATAATATAAAAATACATATAATAATAATAAAAGAAAAAAAAAATTATATATATATATACACACACACACACACACACACACATACATAACCATTACTTGTGTTATTCTCCGCTGGAAACCACCTAAGTGAAGGAGGAGCAGGAACATCTCACTGCATCTTAAGGAATAAAACAGGACTTCTTCGGCTTTGGAGTGCTGCGGATCCTTTGGTCTATAGTGAAGCCCTGAGCCGAGGCCGTGACCCGCTGGCGCCCACAGCTTCAGGACTCTCTCTGAAGTGTTACTTTCCTTAGATTTCTATCTATCTACACTATAAGGGTATCGGGCCCCACCTCTTAATGGCTGAATTCAGATGTTTCCATCAATCCCATTGCCGCAGGTGTATAGCGTTCAGCCCCCACTGCTGCCGTCTGCCTGTACAATGATTTGTGAACAGTGGGTCATTCTATAGAGCTGACTGATATCCGCGTGGTACTGTAATAGGATGCCACCAGTTTGTGATACTTTCCTACTAGATTTTCCACCATCAGCTCTGGGCCGTATTACTGAACAGTGGAGGCTCCGCTACAAGGTGGAGTAACAGAGCGGGGTCACCTGAGGTGTCCAGTGCATAAACCTTATCAATAATACCTGCAAACCTCACCTGGCATCAAGATCAGCACAGACACTGTGACCCACCAGGAGGTTCATGAAATGGATTTCCATGGCTGAGCAGCTGCATGCAAGCCGTACATCACCAAGTACAATGCCAACTGTCTGATGGAGTGGCATAATGGAATGGACTACTACAGCAGAAGAGACATAGTGCCAGCTGTAAAGTTTGGTAGGAAGGGATAATGCTATGGGGTTGATCTGCCATGGATGGCCTAGGCCTCTTCTTTTCTTTAAAGGGAATACTCAAAGGGATACTCTGGCAAAAATATTTTTCTTTCAAATCAACTGATTTCCGAAAGTTATATAGATTTTTAATTTACTTAAATTTAAAACTCAAGCCTTCCCATACTTATCAGCTGCTGTATGTCCTGCAGGAAGTGGTGTTATCTCTCCAGTCTGACACAGTGCTCTCTGCTGCCACCTCTGTCCATGTCAGGAACTGTCCAGAGCAGCAGCAAATCCAAGCAAATCATAGAAAACCTCTCCTGCTCTGGACAGTTCCTGACATGGACAGAGGTGGCAGCAGAGAGCAGTGTGCCAGACTGGAAAGAATACACCACTTCCTTTAGGACATACAGCAGCTGATAAGTACTGGAAGACTTGAGATATTTAAATAAAAGTAAATTACAAATGTTTATAACTTTCTGAAACCAGTTGATTTGAAAGGAAAACATTTCAGCCGGAGTACCACTTTAACACCAAGACGATTATCGCTTCCAACTTTGTGGTACAAATAAGGGTTCATTCCTTTTCTCAATCAGCATGACTGCGCCCCAGGGCACACAGCAAAGTCCATAAAAACATAGATGGGATCTGGTGTGAAAGAGCCTGACAGGCTGTGACCTCAACCCCATCTAATGTTCCTTCTACAGCTGCTAATTATCCACAAGGACAGTTTCTAGAACCGCTCCATTGGCCGACAACTGGCCCGTGCACAAGTGGCAGCGATCAGCTGATCAGCGGGGAATCACCCAATCCTCGCCTGATCTCATCTTTTATGCGACGGTAACCGGGAGATGTGCGGCTGCACAACAATACAATGATCATTAGTGTGGCCCGCTGGCTCAATTACTCCTGCCTTCTGAACTTTCCGACCCATATCGGGCTATGTAAAAGGACCCTAACACTTTTGGGATAAGCATGGACAGAGCCTGGACTCTCCCCAACATCAGAGCCTGAACTCACAAACGCTCTTCTGGATGAATAGAATGGGGGGGGGGGCTCCAAACACCTCCAGTATCCTGTATATATAAGAGTGGGCGCTGTTATATCTGCAGATGGGGACCACCTCCTTAATGATCCCTACAGATTTACAATGAGATGCCCTGTAAGCTCCTATATGTGTGTGTGAACCACCTACATAATGTCAGCTCCTGTATGTGTGCCAGTGCTTTACCCCATGTCTCCTATCGATCTCTTTCTTCCATCTCTCTGCCGCTATATTTACCACCATCCATCCATCTCTACATCCCTCCATCCTTGTAGAATCCCCCTTATAGACATTACGATAGTGTGAACGTAGTTTGATCGTTCACTATAATCACTGGCCGCCCATACACTGTGTCAGGCCATGCGCGGTGCTCGGCCTCTCTCCTACCTCGGTAACTGCGGTTAGAAGCTCCAGCGCCTTTGTATGGAGACGGGGATCGCGGCTCTCGATGAGTAACTTCAGTGATGTCAGCAGCAGGTCGTGCTCCAACAACAGCGAGCAGATGGCGTCTATACACTGCAAGACAGAGAGTGAAAGTCAGGATTGTGTGGATACCAGGAAAGAACGGCCAACAGGCGTTTACTTTATCGTTGTTTCATTCGGTTTCATTTCTTTGATTTGATCCTATTTTCAGGGAATAAAAAGGAAAACTAAGTTGATATTTGGAATAAAACAAGGTCAAACAATGAGGTTAAATGCGAGGAGAATATCCTGCGAGAGCAACATGGCGTACATCAATCTGCGGACTGAGGACTCTAATAAGGCCGGCGGCGTAAGATAATGTGATACAATGTACAATACATATAGTACAAAATAACACCTATACGTCTATAGGACCACCTCACTCACCAAACCAACCAGTGGGCAGCTCCGGAAACCCGGCCCAATGACTAAAGGCCCTATTCCACGGGACAATTATCGTTTGAAAAATCGTTCGACCGTTCGTAATTAAACGATAATCGTTTTGTATAAAACCAGACGATGACTATACGACCAACGAGAAATCGTTCCAGTAACTTCCTGGAATTTGAAGCTATTTTTATTGTTGATTGTTTGCAAATCTTTCACACATCAATCGGTTTAATATGACGTAATTCGGTTCTTAGCGGTAGCAACGATAGGACGGCCGCAAGAACGATCATAAGTAACGAACATCGTTCCATATCATGGGTGAACGATTTCAGATCGTTTGCATTAGTGGTCGTTTGAGATCGTTCATCATGAAAAAATCGATTTGTGGAATAGGAGCCTAAGGGAGGGATGGGGGAACCTTCAGACCTTCATTCTGCGTCCTTACTGGAGGACCTTTTTAAAGGGGTTGTGCAGGCAGACAAAAGGTTATCCCCTACCTTTACTGCTTAGCACTCAGATTCTGGGGAGCATGCCTATACAGCTACATTGAAGGGATATTCCACTCAAACATAACTTTTGATATGTTGCTGCCCATGGTGAGACTAATAATTCCTTCCATACTTGTTATTATCTATTCAGTCTCCTTCCCCCAGTTCTCAGTTGCTGCTTTCTGCTGAATACACAAAAATCTGTGTGTGAGCATTTCTGTCTCTCCCCCTCCTCCCCCCTACCTTCTGAGACAGATGATGTCAACAAGTCCCTGACTGGCTGTATCTGCAACATTGTAGCTTCTTTGTAATGCTGGGAGGGTTATTCTGAGGTCAAGTTGCTGATGAACTCACTGTGATTACTCCTCCTAGCATTACAAAGAAGCTACAATGTTGCAGATACAGCCAGTCAGGGACTTGTTTACATCAGCCGTCTTGGAAGGGAGGGGGAGACAGAGAGAAAAACTCACACACAGATTTTTGTGTCTTCAGCAGAAAACAGCAGCTGAGAAGTATGGAAGTAATTATGGAAGGAATTATTAGTCTCACCAAGGGCACCAACATATTAAACGTTACGTCTGTGTGGAATACCCCTTTAAATTAAGTAACTTGAAGCAAAGTTACTATCACATGGATATATGTAATGGAGTACACATCTGCTGCTTTTAGTAATGTAACTTAAATCCCTGCACTGTTTTGCTTCCTTCATGGATCTTATTACTTTCTGGCTCCTCTCTGCACATGGACCCTGTGGCTACTGCCATGCAACAGTGCAGACACTTTCCCACAACCCCTATTCTTGCAGGCTCTGTGGAGTCCAACTGCCAGTACTTCCTGGAGATTGCAGTTGAACTGAGCATGCCCGACCACCTTAGGGGGTGGTAACCAAGAGCAGCAGGTTACCAAATCAATGCAAGCACATGGTAGATAAGTTAGTCTTTATGTCTCTAGTTTCAGAAATACTTGTCTATCTGATATATGTTTAATTTCCCATAATGCATCAGTTTAGACCTTGACGGGACAACCCCTTTAAGTACCTGCTGAACTCAATGTTAATCCAGAATAATTAAATTATAGCAGAAAAATAATTAATTTGTCTTGAAGTGACTAAGATTTTGGAGTGAAACAAATCACTAGATGTTTGATGGACTAAACCAAGGAAAAAAAAAAATGGAGATTTTAATCCAGAGACACTTCAGCACTCATTTGCCAGTTTAAAACTCTGAAAATAGTTCCAGATTGAAGGACCTAATTAATTCCATCTGCTTTTTCTGCATGCACAGCCTGCATTTAAATAGGTTATTAATGAAGGGCACTTCCAAGGCCAGGCAGATCCGATGATAAATACGAAACCCTTTGAACAGAGTTACCTCGCTCGAAAAAAAAGTTTCAGGTGTGAATTTAAATTATTGAACACCATATAGACGGGAAACTGTGATGGAATAATAGGCAGCAGGAGCCGCGCCGGAGAGACCGAGACAACCTGTTCTCAGTTCAAAGTTAGGGCAGGTCATTATAGCGCCGTGTATTAGAATATCCACCGGATTACATGGACAAATTGCTTCCAGGTACAAAATAACATTCTATTTAAACTGATGCAATATTAAAGGGGCATGCAAAAACCCAATAGCTGGATTACCACAACTCAATAGAGAAGAACAAGGACTATTATATTGTTGTGGTAAAAGAGTAGAAGATAAAGTGTGAGCGCAGCTGGTGCTGTTCACACAGTGCTGACTGCCACACAGAGGAGCTGCCTGCTCAGCCAATCCCTGACCGGGGCGGGTCATCACTGAAGACAATGATTGGCTGCATGGGTATTTTTTATGTGCTGGTTGGGGAACAAAAAGGAGTAACTGCAACGTCAGGAGATCAGTGGAGGGTGAGTACAGTTTCTTTCTCCTCTCCGGAGACAATTCATGTATAAAATTAATGCTCTAATCATAGAGATAGCCCAATGCCAGGGAAAAGAAAATTCTGAATTGTTGGAATTGAACTTATCAATCCTTCGTTTACCTGGGAGATAATCCTCATGATGCCTAGGTCTATGGAGAGGCTAGGAGAGAAAGCTGCTGGATGAAAGGGCGTACGGCGCTACTGTATAGCCCTGATCCAACACTTCACCGAATCGAATGTATAATATGTCTGGCACCAGATAGACAAATAGACAATAGGAAGTGTCATGTTCTTAAAAAAAAAAAACCTCACATTTTCCCATAGAAAAATCATCATCTGGTCCCTCACAGTTCCATACTGCAGACGTCTTTGAGAACAACTGGAGGTCTCTTAAGCCCCTATTACACGACCTGTCAGGTCAGCGCTCGCTTGCTCTTTGTCCCCCTCCCCCCCCCGCTGTCAGGCTATAAGAAGGGGTGGGTAAGGTGGGCAGCCCATAGGAGACAGCGGCGGTCTGGGGTTTATCCACACTTCCTGCTTTTGCATCAGCGTGCGTTCGCTCAAGTTCCGGCCGGTCTCTCTGGGGATGTGAGCGGCATCAGCAAATAAGGGGCGTCCAGAAGGCGTAGGGGGTGACGCGCCAAATAGACGGACCAGAAGAGGAAAGTCCGCCAATCAAGCCTGCATAAATTAGATGACGCATTGACACAAAATGGCGCCGGGACGGAGACCAGAGGGGTTGACCGTCAATACAAAGGTAGCTGTATGCAAACTTCTGTCGGTGACTAAAACGGGCATAGAGCAGGTGATAGAGGCAACATCCGTGGATCAATATAACATTGTAACAGCTTTGGCCTGCTGATGCATTGCTTAGCGCCGCACTACCCCTTTAATATTCATGGTTTTGAGGGGGGGGGGGGGGGGGTAAATTTTTTAAGTTTTTATATGTCCTGTACTATCAATCAATTAAAAGTTAAATACTAAAAACTGGAAGTCTGTAAGAAGTTCGTAGGCTTAAAACTCCTGAATATCAGGGAAAACTACAGTCAATTTATCTCTGCCGCAAGGTAATCACATTGTAATAGTTGTTGGAGGATTAGAGGGACAGGATGACAGCTCTATTATTGCATTTGATAAGAACAGTTATACACGGCCGAGACAGACAGAGGCAACGACGAGCGGAAAATAGAGAAGACGACTGTACCGAGCAGAAACATAAGGCTTTATAGGGAATCGGGCCGCTGTGTATGTGATGTGGGGCTGCAGACCCCAACAATCAGGACATAGGGGATATAAAAAGCTATAGCTAAGTATATTGTACTCTGTCTATATCAGCTATCAATCAGACTATATCAGTCCAGCGAAAAGTGTCCCTTTAAGGCTTGGGGTACTTAATATGTAAAGGATTTCTTAAAGGAGAAGTCCAGAGGAAATTAAAATTTACAGTAGGCAGGAACATAATAAACAAGCATTACTTACCTCTCCCCGTACCACCAAAGCGCCCAGTCACAAGCTCCGGGATCCAAGCCGGAACTTTTTCCCCTGAGTTCCGATACTGTCACGACTAATGGACTGCACGCTCAGCCAATCAGTGACTGCAAAGGTATCGCGTCCTAGTCATTGATTGGCTGAGCAGGCAATTAACCAATTTGTGATGCCGCTGGAGCAGGAGATCCCCAGGCCTGGTGGGGGGTCTCGGAGTGGTATGAGAAGAGGTAAGTAGGGCTTGTTTATTATGTTCCTCCCTGCCTGGTGGAAAATATTTATTTCCTCTGGATTTCCCCTTTAAGAAATATGTGCGCCCAATCTATACTAAGAAACCTGGTCTACTAACTTAACTTTTTCTTGCTTAATGTTAACAGTTTCTATTCACAGATAAACTCAATTTGGTTCCTAGACTGGAAAAAATTACGTTGTTAGTAGTTTAACCATCCTTGAAAGTGCAGATTATAGGGGGAAGGAAACCCGATCGTGAAAGAAGAACATCAGGATTTACTAAAAAGAAAAACGGCCCACTAGCATGGATCAGCATTTCTATGTAATTCATAAGCAGAGAAGAGCAAATCTTTCCTCAATTACAGTTTGATTTTTGTTTATTAGGCTATGTTTACACAACGTACGGACAAGGGCCGTTGTTTGGCACATTTAGAAACAATGGCCGTTGTATTGAGTGTCAAAAACGCCCATTATTGCATTGAAATCAATGCGCAGCGGGTGAAAATAAATGACATATCAATTATTTGAATGACCGTTGAACGTCCGTTGTTTGCATTGACTTCAATGCAACACATTTCACCATAAAAAGAATGGCCGTTTTTAATTGAACACAACGGCCATTCTTGCCATGAAGTGTATATTGTGCGAACTTCGCCTTAAGATGGATGGAAAAGGCTACGCCTCCACTCATGCCCCTGACCACGGGTAGCCGATAGACCCCAGTAACAAGGTCTGTTTCCAACATGGTCTCCACCACACGTGGCTCTATTTTTCTTTTAGATCTGATGGAGTTTGTAAGATGAATCTGACATCCATAGGAACAAATGTATTTTATGTTTCTTCTAATTGGGCGACGGGAAGATTTGCTTCTCACTAATCAAACATTGAGGACTTCCTCCAGCTTCACAAATGTGATGACTGACGGCCATGGATGATGTCCGACCTTTATACGTCTTCTATTTGTTTCTTTGCGTTCGCCATAAACAATTTATAATATTAAAGATAATTATCGCTTCATAATCAACTTCTACAAACAGTCGGTGGTCGGGATATTTAGCAGAAGAAGGAAGAAAACACTTCTAATGTTAAAGTGTAACCATCATTTAAAATATTTTTGCAGAAATCAATAGGACAAGCGATTTTAGGAAACTCTGTAATAGATTTTATTAGGCAATAAAAAGCCTCTTTCTGTACTTAAAAAGCTGTTTCCCAGCCTCCTCCCCCCCACACACACTTCTTATCTGGACATTATCAGGCAAAAGAGTCTTCATTACAGAAGAGCAAAGTGAAGACGGGTTCTGCTGTGTCCATTATATTCTATGTATAGAATACATAGAGGGGCTGAGGGGGATGAGTGAGCAGGAAGAGCAGAGAAGCAGCCCTGCTGTTTGGAGACTGTCTGGGCACATAAAACACTGGATTCACAGGTCAGACTGCTCAGTGCTTATCTGGGATCTTGGTGAGAGAAGATTGCAGGATGATGCATTGTGCAGGGCTGCCTTTTCTCCTCTCTGTGCTCACTCATGCCCCTCGGCCCGATCATACTGTAGTAGAGACAGAAATCCTGCTACTTCTGAAGTAAGGAAAGAAGGTAGAAAAACATCTTTTTGAGTACATAAGGAAAATCTTTTGCTTAATAAAACCTATTACAGAGTTTCTTAAAATCGCTTGTACTATTGATATTTATTGAATTCTGAAAAGTGACATTTACATGACAGCTACACTTTAAGTAACACTGTACGGTAAGGAGTGTGCAGCACTGACTGCATTTCAGAAATTCTTCTATAGGATCTATTTCCACTTTAAGTGCTTTAAATGAGTTTATACAGAGACACAGAGATGATTTTTCATTATTGATCCATGAGAAAACAGAAGCTTACTCATGTGCATGCTCTTCTATTCTTCAACTCCATCATATATAGATAAAGCATTCCATGTACCTCTCCAGGGGCTCTATGAACATAAAACCTCTTGTTCTTCTCATTGCCATGGCAGCTATATTCATATGGGGGTAAAAAGTGCCTGAGGAACGTCATCAACGTGTCTCATGAATGGTGACGGCTCTGGAATAAGCCGGTGTGGTCACCGGTGGCACTTGAGGCTTGGTGCTAGACTGCTACCCACTCACTGGATCCCTGCACAGGGGGTGACTATTTATTTGCTTAGAAGAAAGGTGCGCCACATCATCATCACCATTTGATAAAAGCTGTGCATTGTCCCAAATGTTTCAGAGTCCCATTGTTGCACCCTAGATATGGCAGATTGACGTTAAGACAAACCAAGCCCACAAGGTCATATGCACCAGTGACCTACTAAGAGGTGCTGCTTATACCTTTAAAAAAAAACTTTTACCATGTTTCATCAAGTTTGACCAGTCATGCTCTGGCTGTTCAGATCCTCACTGATCATTAGATATAGTTGGGAGACAAGAGCATTAAAGCATCTCTATTCCCACTCGGTGCACGAGAAAAAGATGCACAGAATTCAATTCAAAGTCTATGGGCCTGCCCCAAGCACAGAGAAATGGTGAGGAGAAACAGAGGTCAGCTGTGGACTGAACATCCAGACCATGACCGGTCAAGAGATTTTTTTTGTTTGTTTTTTTTCCCCCTAGTGTTGAGCTTATCTGAGAAAATATTCGGGTTTGACAATGTTATCCGAACTCAAACACTCTGTGATTGATTCCCCATGGCTGTAGAAATTGGATGGCGCCCCAGGGAATCCTAGAAAACATCAGGTTTTCCTGGCAGCCCTAGGGCAGCTTACAACTTCTGCAGCTAAGGGGAATCAATCGTTGAGCGTTCGAACCAAAACATTTTGAAAAATCCACTCAAAACTAATGAAAACTATTTCCTACTGGAGTCATTCTTTAGGGTACTATTACACCAAACGATAATCGGCCGTACATGGCCGATTACCAGCCGCTCCGGGCGATAATCGTTTAGTGTAATAGGTTATGCTATAAGGCACGCACAATGTTGGCTCATCATTGTCTTAAAAAACAATAAAAAAAAAAACAATCACAATAGTGACGGTCTGCTCGCCGTTGCTCTGTGTAAAGACCGCCGCTCTTTTCTATGGGCCACCTGGACTATCTGGGCTCCTCCCGTGGCACGAGAACGAGAAACAAGCGAGTCCTGACCTGACAGGTTGGCGCTCCTTTGCTCCTATATATCGGGCCGTGTTATACGGCCCTTACATATAACACCTTCTAATCAACAATGACACCGATTTATCAATCATTGTGAACAAAAGTGGTGTAATTTGCCCATAAATTTCAGGTTTCAGTGTGTCAGAACTAAGTATGATAAGATATAAAAGCTGAGCTGTGATTGGTTCCTATGGACAAACCACTTTTGCTAAATCTGGGCCAAAATCAAAAACTTTTTTTTTAAATCCATGCCTATGAAATAGTGTATAGCGTTAGATGCAGAAAAGCATGAGGAGCCCTTTCCTCTCTGTTAAGTTCCTCCATATAACAGGGCTGCTCGAAAAGTCACTTTAAGTGCAAAACAGAACTATAGATAGCCCCTTTCTAACAGTTGCAATGAATGATATTACCAAATGAGATGTGAAGAGGAAAATGAAATACTGCAGCTATTTAATTATAGAGGAGACTACAAAAATAGAAATTCAGCGAGATGGCAAATGTGGCGCGCTTTGTTAAAAAAGGCACGGGGAGAAAAGAACCGCTGGGCCAAAGCCAAACAAATATATTGCTTTCATTCCGGTGACATCTGAGCTCCTCGAAATAAAACTACCAACCCTAAACGAAAAACGTCTCTCTCAAGCCTGTAGAGATTTTAAGAGGCTGCTTGTCGGAGCCGGACAAAGGAAGGAGAGATGGAAGTCCCTTTCATGGTAAGGTTCATTAAAATCCTCACAAGCTATAATTATCTCCTCCGTAGTACGCCATTCGGAGCCCGAGAACGATGCCACTTCCATCAATGCACTTGGCAATCAACCCATCACAATGAGGTTTTTTTTCTTCTTAAATGGAAAAATATGACTTTTCCTTAGCAATCGGCCTTTGGCAAATTAATCTGCTTTAAAGAGTAATTCCAGACACCCTCGCAGAAATCTATTTCTCCCATTGTATTACTATCTAGACCCTAAAAGTGTAATCTCTGGAAATTATTCCTAGAATGACGGACTCATTTACTGGCGTGTGTGGTGGAACAATCCTTCAAATAAATGATATGAAGTGATAGAGATGCTCCGAGATGTGAAATATCTATCAGTTTGGGCAAAGGGAAAAACAACATCATAGATAGTGGGGTAAATTGAAGCTTCAGGGCAGCAATATGTCTTGTTCTATGGCAAGAAGGGATTTAGGCCACCTCAGAAACCAAGGCCCAAAGTGAATCTGTTAGGAAAGGTTCATATGCAAACATCAGAGGGGACATTTATAAAGACCGGCGTACTCTCATACATTGGGCTTAAATTAGACTCCGTCCCAATTTTCCCGCTAGATTCCCTAAGAGGCGCGCGCCTCTTTGTGAATCTGACCAGTCCTGTATCTGCCATACAGCGGACGCAGAAATCTATACCTGCTCCTGATCAGGTGTAGATTTCAGCCCTCCATGATTTCCCCCATGATTTAGGCCACACCTCTTCCCCACCTTCCTGCACACCCTCAACCCGCCCATCAGGCGAGCGGAGGATACGGCAGGGGTATGCCAGGGAGAAGGGGCAAATCTGCGTCTTATCCCTGGCGTATACCCCGACCGCAGCCAGGATAAATTCCCCTCTAGGTGTGTACATTTCCATACAATAGAAAATGTGGTCAAAGATAAAAGCTGGGTCAATGCCAAATGAAGCAGGGATAATACTTGGTGGAATTAAAGTGAAGTTACCATAGGGTACATCACCTTTTTTTTTTACTTAGCCAATCAGTACCAGAGCCGAGATCCCGGTGGCGTGGTCCTTTTTTTCCTAAGGCCACTTGATTTCCGCACTTGGCGCCACTCTTCTCCCGAGCACCGGCCCGGCTCTATGCACTGGGGGTGGGCCGGCGGACCGCCAGTGTGAGCATATCCCTTCCCCTCTGTGAGAAGGGGCTTCATTGATTCTAACAGAGGCGCATCACAGTGGGGAAGGCATATGTTCACTCGCTTAGAATTGCTTAGAAGTAAAATTAATTATTCAAGCACTAAGTGATAGGGGGTGGTTCTTTAAGTCAGTACATGACCACAACCAGTGCTGAGCAGACCAGTCACAATTTTCAGGTTCGGCAATGTTCTCCGAACCAGAAGGGTTTGACTCCCCACTGCTGCAGTAGTTGGATGCCGCACTAGAGCCGTCGTAGTGTTTGGGTTACGAGAACATTGCTGAACACTACCCACAACCCATAAACTGAGAGGTGAGGTAGCGTAGATGATTGATATAGAGAAGCAAAACAGCCACCATCAAGAACCCAGAGGAGAGCCAGTGAATTGTTACACCACCATTCTATGTGTTCTTTCCGAGGGCTCTCCTCACATCTTTCGACAGCTCCAGCTGGTTCATTGTCTGCTGTCGACTTACAAATTGGGCAGAGTGTAGTTTTTATGGCAGATGCTATACAGAAGACTGATGAAGATGTAGAATAAAACACCTCCTAGACTGCAATGCAGTAACATTATGGAATCTCAGCACGACCCCCCCCCCCCCCTCCCCCGCCATGTGAAGAACGGCCACAAACATTTCTAGTGGTTGGAAAAAAACAAGGCAAAAAAAAAGATGTTCTGAAATGTCATTGAGATTGATTACAATGGTGTTGTCCATGGGTTCAGACCTCAATAAAAAATAAAAAATCTATTTTCTCACAGAAAATCTCTGACAAAACATTGTAGACAAAAGGTCACTCAATTAGGTTTAGCTGTACTTAGATGTTGTGTCCAATACTTCCAGTAAATGAAACCTCTAGGTCTGACTATAGTATACCGCAGCCCATTACGTTATGGATATCCGTGGTGGTCACTGACCCAGATCACTGTGAGTTTTGATTCTATGACATGGCCGCTGAGGTGTTACCAAGGGTCGAGGTTAAACTAATGGATTAAATGCACGACTGAAGTCTATAACTACAGGCCCTGATCATTAACCAACTGGATTCTCACATTATGGATCTACTTGGAAAGACAGATGGAAACACTCTAATAACTGAATAAACAAAAAAAAGCTGTTATGTATTATAAACAGTGAACAGCAAAAACATTAATCGGCCTAATTCAGTGGAGGACCTTGTCATGTCACCGAAATGGCTCTGACCCATCAAGGCATGGACTAGAACCCCTGAAAGTGTCCTGAGGCATCTTACACTAAGACGTTACCAAGAGATCTGTTGAAGGACAACTTGCCACGTTGAACTAAGTATAACTTGCAGTTTATTGATTGATACTCCTGCTTATTTTGGGCTTGGAAGTCCAGTGGGCGGTATTACTCAGTGATTAGCAGCTATCTCTATATGTAAGGAATGGGGTCATTGTCATTGAGTGACTCAAACCAGGAATGAAGAACCTTTAGCCCTCCAGCTGTTGCAAAACTACAATTCCCATCATGGCTGGAAAGCCTACACTTTAGCTTTGGCTGTCCAGGCATGATGGGAATTGTAGTTTTGCAACAGCTGGAGGGCCAATTGTTCCCCATTCCTGCCTTAAACGGTTAGACCCATTTGCAGCCACCTCTAATCGAATACTGCAAACTCGGGCTTGGACAGACTGGATCATGCTTGAGATTCGCTCATCTCTAATCGTGAACAAATTTTTGAAAGAGATTACTGCCATTGGCGAACACTACTGCCGTGAAGGGGGAACTTGGTCTGTCAAGACTAGAGATGAGCGAACCGGGTTCGGGTTCGATTCCATCCTAACCCGAATGTTTGGCATTTGATTAGCTGGGGCTGCTGAACTTGGATAAAGCTCTAAGGTTGTCTGGAAAACATGGATACAGCCAATGACTATATCCAGGTTTTCCACATAGCCTTAGGGCTTTATCCAAGTTCAGCAGCCACCGCTAATCAAATGCCGAAAGTTCGGGTTCGGATGGACTCCAGCATGCTCCAGGTTCGCTTATCTCTAGTCAAGACCCAAGATTTCCCAGGAGAACATCACATTGCCTCCGCCAGCTTGTCGTCCTTCTCCCACATTACATCCTGGTGACATCTCTCTCCCAGGTGAGTGAAGTACAATCACTCAGCCATCTCCATGATATAAAAACCTTTCAGTCCAGGTCCAGCTATAGCTCACATGGGTCAGACCTGATTCTTTGACCAGTATGGGCCTGGTACCTTTCTATCATTCTGCAATTTGTGCTACAGCGGATCCTCTACAGGTGAAGTAGCCCTGGGCCCTTATAAGCCTGTCCCTGCTTCACCCAAAACATTATCCGATTCTGTTCTCAACTACAATTTAAAACTAATTATATAACAAGCTTCAACCTCCTAATATCTCAGTCGAGGTTATTAAAATGGCTAAATAGGACCACTGTAATGGAACAGTAACAACCACTAGGGCAAGGGGATAAAAAGAACTGTCATGGGGTTATCTGTACCAAAGCTCTTATATATAGTAGGTAACTTCAGTAGAACTTTTTTTTATTATTTAAATGTTTTTAACACACAAAAAGAATTTTATTTTTTTATCTTTACTTAGAAATGATGTAGGTTTCCCTTTACTATATACAGTACATCAAGTATTGCTTGATATGACCAATTCTCACTGATATCATTCGGGACATGGTAACTGGCAGCCATATTAAAACCCAGACAAAACAATAAAATAAATTGTGTTCTTTTAACACATGTCCTCTGTAAGCAAACCTCCCCGCTGCTGATAACACGTGTGGATAGCAGGGAAACAGATTACATCCTTGATTTATAGGGAAAACAACAAATGTGACGGGAGCCTCTGCCAACCCTGAGTAACCTGCGCGAGGATGACTTGGCAGGTCCCCTCACAGCACGCCGCTATGTACACGGTCCAAAGGACGGGAAAAGCTGTAAACCATATTTTACAATCATTTTGACTTCCAGGGCTAAATGAAACCAGGTATTAAACAGAGAGAGGAAAATGTAGCCACAGTACTAGAAAATGGCGGGATGTCCATTCTGGATAAGTCCTGAAAACCACACAATTTCTTTGTTACCTACTCATCCAATGCCTCTGTCCCCATACAACTCTAAAGACAACCATACACACTAGACTAATGTGGATCAAACAAGATGGTTTCCATTGGGAGTGGATCCCTAATGGGTATGGGGCATCTTACCAGATATCAGAAAGAAAAAATATAGAGCATGGCACATTTCAACATGTCGAATAGAAGCAATCAATCTGCCTCCAGGGGTATCTGGAAGTAGCCTATACCCTCTCTTATCCCCATCTTTCCCTTCTTCCCAGAGAACAAATACCATCAGCTGGACCAAGCATGTTATGGTGGAGGTGTGAGGATCAGCTTTTGGGTGAATGAGCATTTCACGGACAATCACTTAACGAGTATGGCCACCTACAGTAGTTACGAGTCTCAAAACACGGGAATAGCCAGATATCCCTCTCTCCAGAGAAGGAAGCCCATTACCAAGGGGTGCCTCCTAGTGGGGAGAGCACCAAACCACCCTGATACGTAGTCCCTCAGGTCCTCACTCTGTTACGAGCTTTAGGACCTAAATAGGGAAACACCAGGGTGGCCCCTGTAAGTCAAAGTCTAACTCTGTGGCGAGTATAATGACAAGACAAGGGTTACCAAGGCTAGGCATCCATCCACAGACTGCAGTTTCGGAGTATTTGCCCCTCGTTAGTGTGGAGCAGGATTCTGGCTACTGGGGCAATGATAAATAGACCAACAAAACACAACAGTCACTGAACTCAGGGACAACAGTGAAAAATTCCAATGGAGTACTCATTTACGGGTCTCCATTGATACAAAATTAAAATATGCAAAAAGGGAGTCCGTGGAGCCTCAGTTACGAGTCTCAAAACACAGGAATAGCCAGATATCCCTCTATGTATCAGGGTGGTTTGGTGCTCTCCCCACTAGGAGGCACCCCTTGGCAATGGGCTTCCTTCTCTGGAGAGAGGGATATCTGGCTATTCCCGTGTTTTGAGACTCGTAACTGAGGCTCCACGGACCCCTTTTTTCCACCTACAGTAGTCCCTGGCAATCGAGTCTCTCATGCGGAGAAAAAACTTGAACTCACAGATTGAAATAAAAGCCCATGAAGTTGACATTCGTTTTGAGGGTCTTAGTTCTGTTCTTCCTGGTTGAGCAGTTGCCTCTGCTCTCAATCACAGTCCTTCCACCCTGTCTGCTCCCCTCCCACAGCACTCCTGCCAGTTCCCTGCCCATAGATATTGCAGATGATTGAATCTCACTGCAGACTAGTGCAATTTGAATCAAAATAAATGAAAATGTTGAGGTCAGCATTCTCCTAAATCCATAATTATGCCTTCAGGCTTGTTGCCATATGGTTGAGCACGTAAAAGATTCCCCCTGAACTTTGGGGTTCATCACATATGGGAAGAAAAACTGGTTCTCTTTAGCAATTCAAATTCTTTATTTGTATTCAAATTAAAACACCAATGTATTTTAAACCCACAGGGTCCTTCGTCATGGGGCTAGGGTTCAGAGACAAGATCAAGCCACGCCTACTGTGACATCACAGGATCATGAGTGGTCTACCGGAAATCAGTCGAGCTTTATCTACATCTCGCCATGCCAAACTGCATGAAGCACATAAGACTGCAGAACTGGAAGGAAACTTTAAATATGGTCAGAGATCATCTCCCTTATTTATTAAGATTTCGCAGGTGCCATACACCAGAGAGCTGCCGGTCTATAATAAGCCTTCAATGTGCCGCCACAGTACATTGTGCCGCCATAACGTGTCTTCATCCAGCAGAGCATTACAGACATAATCTCCCTTAGCAGGGTGCACTATGTCCAGTAATAGGATATTCAATCAAATAATGATATTTTTTTTTATATTCTCTATGATTGTGTTGTAAAAGGTCTCTGGATATAATTCGAGGAGCTACAGTCGGGTCCACAGACTCCTGAGGATGTATATTACAGCTTTATATGGCTTCCCGCTAGGACCACGCTCCGACATGGCCGCGAGGCAAGATGAACATATAAATTTAATGGCCCACAGCATAATAAGGACTAGCATCGCAAAGATGGAGCTCCCCTTTAACTTATGGCTTCTATTATACTCCGCCGAGCTGCAATTAAACAAATCATTCTGGTTAGAATACTGTAAGCGAATTATGAAATTCTTCCGGTCACGCTCCGATCGGCTGGTTGGAAATTGAATCGGGGGGATAAAAAGATCAATTTATAAAGGAAATGCGTAACTAAAACAGAAGCTAAGAGGAGAGGTGAGGAGGCAATATCTTCATTGTAAGCACGGCCGCAGACAAGGTTATTATTTTGCCCGAAAAGAACAGAAATGAGATTTGCCGTATACCGAGATTTTATTTCCTGCTCGGCGTCCACGGGATGAAGTCGCGGTTTGTTCAGCCAGTTAAGCAGTGTCAAAGAGCGCGCCTGTCAGCTCCGACCGTCTAAGTGACAGATATCAATGCAATAACTAGGAGGCGATGGGAAGGCAGGCTTTAAAGTGGATTTCCTCCAGCTTGTCACATATAACGCCGGGAGAAATCCGCCACCTCGCACCCAGATCTCCAACCACAAGATATTTATATTCACACGGCCAAATTGCTTCACACCGGATGCACGGGAAGCTCGATCTCTGGATGAAATTCACAGCTTCCAAAAACAAAGAGGAAAAAAATGCCATCCATCGCCATGGATACAATGTGCGGAGCAATAAATTCAGAGGGAGAGCAATTTGAAAGTAACATTTGATACAGTACGGAGTGAAAAGCCATCAAAACCGTCAATGAGGAGGCTGAGCCATAAAAAGAAGCAAATAGCACAAAAAATATATATACAGAGATACAGATAGACAACAGGGTGAGCCGGGATGAAGAATCGTAAGATTTACATGAGTCAACACACAAAACATCCATCTTGTCCACCTAACTGGTATCTATGTCCCCTATTTATCCATCAATCTACCGTTCTCCTATCTAGCTGCCATTTTCATATTGTTCTCAAATATTTAACTCTCCCGTCTATGTGAGCCAAACTTCATCTGAACCAGCACAGAAACTGCCCTGCTGTGAGCTTCAGGGCGTGGATTTCCATGGCTGAGCAGCTGCATGCAAGCCTTACACCACCCAGTACAATGCCAAGTATCAGATGGAGTGGTGTAACGCCTCCACCAGTGGACTCTGGAGCTGGGCTAATGTGTTTCCGTGGAGTGATGGATCACACTTTCCTATCTGGTGTCTGATAACTGATAACTTTGGGTTTGGTGAATGCCAGGAGAATGGTACCAGCCTGACTGCCAGCTGTAAAGTTTAGTGGAGGAGGGAAATGCTATAGGGATGTTTTCAGGGGCCATTTTAGGCCTTGTAGTTTCAATTAAGGGAAATCAACATACAAAAACATTGTGGAGAACGGTTGCTTCTAACATCGTGGTATCAGTTTAGGTTCTTCCCAGCATGACGGCGCCCCCTGTCCAAGGTAGATAAAGGCATAGAGCCCAGTGGTGGAAGAACATAAACAGGCAGGAAAGTAGGGGGTGCGGTAAAATAACAAATGAGTAAACTTACCCCTCCTCGTGCCTCTGTTGTGCCACTCCCGGGTCCCACCCCCCATAAATTGGATACATTAAACGGACTACAAAACCGCAAAACCTTAGGTTGTAATGTGTATTCAGAGAGTAGTAACTATATACTGTACTGTCTTTTGGATCAGATCAAAGATTGTTTTCACTGTACAATAAAGACCCGATACAGGGCGAATATAATCACATGGACACAGTACAGACACACTTAATGAACTTTAAACGGAACTATCCAAACAAAAAAAATGGCCTGTCTTTGAGCGGGGGTTCCGTTGGGAATTTGTGCCTGTTTTCCATAGTGTGAACGGGCCCTGTACATGCATCCAGGAATAACTCTCTTACCTCTGTAGAAAATGCATGCCTGGTCTTGTAGAAGGATCGGCACATTTTCAGGACCTCGGAGGACGTCCCCTCTCGGTTCTCAGCCTTACAGCTGGAGAGCATGGCTTTGACCAGCTTCACCCATGGGTTATCTTCAGAAGAGGCACTAGGAGAAAGAGAGAGAAGATGCCAATGGAGAAGTAAGTATTCACAACATAAAAAAAGCACACAAACAGTAAATCATCATGGAATGTCCACGTGTAAAAATCTCTCAAATCAATTCTGGTTACATCCCTAAAGTTTTGGACAGACTTTCCGTAGCGCATAAGGATATATAGTACAATGCCTAGTACTAACGGTATGACACTGGAATTGTGCAGAAGTGAAGTGACTGGCACTGAGGAGTGGCAGCCACACTGCGACAGGCACAATAGGCAACGCTGCTGACTGTTATACCGCATTGTGCAAAATAAGAAACGTAAACAGGAGATAAAAGAACCTTCTATGTCTTGATGGGAGAGATTGTTGTAGTATTTATATCAGCCTGTCTGCGGGTTTTAATCTGTGTATGCCAAAGCCTATTCATGTCACTGCTGACTTCTAGGACTGTCAGTCAGCCTGCACGCAGCCCCCATTGCATAACATATAATGTAAAGTTACTAAAAGAGTCACCCTGGTAAACGCTGGGCACAGATGGTATCACACAGGCTCTCCATGAGCCGCACGTATACTTCCTGTTATAAGTCACATTACATAGACCACACCGCGGCCGCAGGACGGAATGTCTACGTAACTTCCTGCACATAGATGTTCAGCTTCTTGTTCAGTCCGGGCTGCACCACAGAGAGGTGATGCTGTATAGCCGCACTATTAGGACCTCCAATAGAGTTATAACTAATGCTTGGCTGGACTAGCATAGAGCATATTTATCCAGACTGCAAAGGGCTCTTCTTAAAGGGGGTACTCCTCTCAAACATAACTTTTGATATGTTGCTGCCCATGGTGAGACTAACAATTCCTTCCATACTTGATATTATCTATTCAGTCTCCTTCCCCCAGTTCTCAGCTGCTGCTTTCTGCTGAGGACACAAAAATCTGTGTGTGAACTTTTCTCTCCGTCTCCCCCTCCTCCCCCTCCCTTCTGAGACAGCTGATGTAAACAAGTTCCTGGCTGTCTTTATCTGCAATTTAAGATTAGAGAGCAGAGAACAGAGAGATTAGAGGGAGATTAGAGAGCAGAGAACAAAGGATTACACAGCGGGATCTGTGTGAAAGCCGATATTCAGAGGTCAGTGCTGATTTCAGAGGAGATAGCCCGGTGATGTAGTTGTAAATTAACTCTATGTTGTCCTGTTTTGGCACCTCATCTCCCTCCACCCCTCCCCTCTCCATAGACAACCGTGAAAGCAGGGGGGAGAGCTTCAAACTGCTTTTTCATGATAAAAATGCATTTTTGACTAAAAAAAATCCAATTAAAAAGTTTCTTAAAATCTCCTTTACTATTGATTTCTGCAATAAAAAAATGAAATGACATTGACACTTAAATATTGCAACGATTTCCAGCTGTATAGGTAACACATGCCAGATCAGTGGGGACCCTTCCAATTGCCAGAATGGAGGACACCCCATAACAGCAGACTGCAGGACCCCCATCACTGAGCTCCTCTTGCATTAAGGTGGACAAGCCCTTGGAGTCCCACTGGAACCTGATGTTGATCCAGAGACAAGGCTGACCCCCCATGTAACACTGCGTCCAGGCCCTGATCTGGATCTATGTATAACTATACATGCACCCTGTGTATTAGTCTCCCCTGCAGCTTCCTCTTGCTAAATTCAATCAGTCTCCGCTCTGATGTAGTGCACAATGTTTGCCCTACACGCTGACAAGGCTTTAAATCAATATTTGCCATTCTCGTCAGGCTGAAAAGGACAATCCAAAGAGCGGCAAAACTCCGGAAGAGAAATAGCCGCCTGTGTACAAAATATTATAAATGGTCGGAACTGTAGCTTCCTCTATATAGATAATATATGCAGGGATGTAGCAGAGGCCAACGTGTCATTTACTATTCTGTACCTGAAGTTCTCCATATCTATCTATCTATCTATCTATCTCCTATATATTCTATCTATCTCCTATATATTCTATCTATCTATCTATCTCCTATCTATCTATCTATCTATCTATCTCTCTATCTATCTCCTATATATTCTTTCTATCTATCTATCTATCTCCTATCTATCTATCTATCTATCTATCTATCTATCTATCTATCTCCTATCTATCTATCTATCTCCTATCTATCTCCTATCTATCTATCTATCTATCTATCTATCTATCTATCTCCTATCTATCTATCTATCTCCTATCTATCTATCTCCTATCTATCTATCTCCTATCTATCTATCTCCTATCTATCTATCTATCTATCTATCTATCTATCTATCTATCTATCTATCTCCTATATATTCTATCTATCTCCTATATCCTATCTATCTATCTATCTATCTATCTATCTATCTCCTATCTATCTATCTATCTATCTCTCTATCTATCTCCTATATATTCTTTCTATCTATCTATCTCCTATCTATCTATCTATCTATCTATCTATCTATCTCCTATCTATCTATCTATCTATCTCCTATCTATCTATCTATCTATCTCCTATCTATCTATCTATCTATCTATCTATCTATCTATCTCCTATCTATCTCCTATCTATCTATCTATCTATCTATCTATCTATCTATCTATCTATCTATCTCCTATCTATCTATCTATCTATCTATCTCCTATCTATCTATCTATCTCCTATCTATCTATCTATCTATCTATCTATCTATCTATCTCCTATCTATCTATCTCCTATCTATCTATCTATCTATCTATCTATCTATCTATCTATCTATCTATCTATCTATCTATCTATCTCCTATCTATCTATCTCCTATCTATCTCCTATCTATCTATCTATCTATCTATCTATCTATCTATCTATCTATCTATCTATCTATCTATCTCCTATATATTCTATCTCCTATCTATCTCCTATCTATCTATCTCCTATCTATCTATCTATCTATCTATCTATCTATCTATCTATCTATCTATCTCCTATCTATCTATCTATCTCTCTATCTATCTCCTATCTATCTTCTATCTATCTATCTATCTATCTATCTATCTATCTATCTCCTATCTATCTATCTCCTATCTATCTATCTATCTCCTATCTATCTATCTATCTATCTATCTCCTATATATTCTATCTCCTATCTATCTCCTATCTATCTATCTCCTATCTATCTATCTATCTATCTCCTATCTATCTATCTATCTATCTCTCTATCTATCTCCTATCTATCTATCTATCTATCTATCTATCTATCTATCTATCTATCTCTCTATCTATCTCCTATCTATCTATCTATCTATCTATCTATCTATCTATCTATCTATCTCCCATCCATCCATCCATCCATCCGTGTTTCCCCAAAAATAGGACAGGAAATGTCTTATTTTTCCATGAAGAAGAATTCACATGTCACATGCACAGCAGGAATAGAGTGTATAATCTGGACGGCTTCCGATCACAGCCCACTGGTACAGCACAGCAGGGACAGTGTACAGTATGGAATTAGGAGACAGGATAACAGCAGACTGTGTGCAGCTCTACATCTGGCGGTAGGGGACAACAGGATGGTGGCAGGCAACAGTCTTCATGTCCTGCATGCAGCTGCTCTGCAATGGACGGTAAAGGTAGGAGACAACGGCGGCGGGCTAAAATCAATCACAGCTGCATGCCTTGGTGTTCTATTCGGTGGGCATGCTTCCAAACAAATACTTTGCTAGGACTTATTTTCTTCTATCTACCTACCTATCCATACTTCTCCAAGTTTGAGGCGCTATCATTTGTCACTGGGTCCTAAGCCAGGAGGGACAACAAGTACTACACTGTATTGATTTTTTTCTTTAATGATCAGGCAGAGAACTCCTGAATAGCTCTGCCTGATCATAGAAAGAACTGGCTTTACAGGTACAGCTACACAGTCCTTTCTGTTCCTTCTTGCACGCATTCACCTGTATGATGATATATGGAGGTGTGGGACCATACAGTTACAGCTGCACAGCCCTCTCTATCACCTCTCAGCTCCCTTTGCTTTGACAAGTGCTTGGAGGAAACAGGGAGTTACAGCCTGAGTAACACTGAGACACCACTGGACCCCCTGGTATATAGCAATAACCATTGCACGGCACTACACCTGGAGTCTGAAATGAAAGGGGGTATTCCCTTCTTTATGGCACGTCTCATAGCTGCAGGTTCCATCTCTGGGCCGCACACCTCTCCCAGGATTCTGGTCTGTGAGATCAGTGCCGCAATACTACAGCAATGCAGGAACACGTTCTTCTAGAATTAAGAAACTTCATTTCAAAAAGAGATTTTTTTTGTTTTACATTTTTTTATAAAAGTAAAAGACAGAAAGCACGTCGGTCCTGACTGATGATTCTCTCTAATTCTGACAGCTAATTAATTAAGCCGTGAAACAGAACGCGTCCTCCCAGGCAGAACGCCCTGTAAATCCCTCTCAGAGCCGGAGCTCAGGTGTACGCAGCCCGACGCATTTCTGTCAGAAACCAACACCTGACGATAAGGTATTAAGTAGGAGCAACTAACGGGAAATAATCAGGAGGATTACCGCGAGGAGGGGATACGCTCAAGGCTCCGGGAAGATGGAAGTGAAATACTTGGGGGGGGGGGGGGGGGGCACTTCTGTGAGCAGCTGAAGACATAATGGGAAGACGGATTGAGGTCAGTGACCTTGAAATGAAGCCGACTGAAGGTCACAAATTACTATGGAAAGGGGGGCAGCATCAAGAAAGAGAAGAAGTGACACCCCTGTACAAAACACCACAGAGGGAATGTAGAAGGCAAGTCCATAAACCGCCTAGCGCAATGTAATGCCCACTTATCCCCGCTGCTCGCCTCATTTAGCTTTACAGATATAGATCAATGGATGAAGCATGTAGCAGAGCTCAACTATTCCTTTTAGTGTATGCTTCTGTGGAGGAAACGCAGGTATAATGGAAAAACAGATCGAACAATATAAAGGCTACAGCTTAGGGCTATGTTCACACAAGATACTGACAACGGACGTTGTTTGGCACTCAAAAACAAAGGCCGTTGTAGTGAGTGTCAATGCGTAACAGCCGGAAATAAGGCTGGCTTCACACTGCGTTTTTGCAATAATGTCTGCAAAGTTGTGGACCTGTGAATGCCCCCTAACTTTACAGACGTGCTCAATTATAAGGCTAGGCTCCTATAGAAACATACACCCCGGTGTGTCCCTACGTTATATACCACTTGTTTGCCATGTAAATAAGACAAAGCAATCCTGCATATTTGGAGTTGGCCATCGGTGGGTCGACCCAAAATACTTTACTTTCACAATTTAGTAATCCGCAGTTTATCAGTTCCTCACCCCACTCCACAAACACAATAATTTATTGAAGCAAAGGATGAAAACCTTAAAAGTTAACCGATAAAACGTCAAGATACCAACGGAAAATGTTTCTTTCCTAATCAGAAGCTGTGATTAATTACCGAGCGCAGGACCTTGGGTGAGCAGTCTATTAATTATACATAAAACCATTAATTAGATACAAAGATGGTAATTTATTGTCACCGCAAAGGGCAATAAAAAAGTGTTGATAAGTCTTCTAATGGCTCATAGTGCTCTTTGAAAGGGAGACGGAAACTCTGAATCCAGGAACTTCAAAATGACTCATTAATGTTTCATGTGTCAGGAACGGGCAGAGATTTATTAAACACAAGTAATCATTTCCCTGCAGCAAACACCATCAAACCATAACAAAATCTCAATACAAAATCAGCCATATGTAAGCGACGGCGTATTCATGGGCCCAATGGGTATAGGAAGTGATAGCGGAAATTGATGGTGGACCTTAGCGCAAGGGAGGGGGGGGGACCCTTAACATTACACAAGTTGTAGCATAGACCGTGTCCCTGATTTTCTACAATTTTGCACAAATATGTTTTGGGGGTAAAGTCATAAACCTATTCTTCCAAATATCAATCATTTGAAAATCAGTACAGTATAGAGTCTTATATACCCCAACTAGGCTTAAAGGGGTTGTCCAGGCTGAGTTAAGGCCATGAATAGTCTTGGCAGGCAGTCGGGGCTGATGGATTACAGAGGTTGTCCAGGCAAAATTAACCTGTCCCCTATCCACAGGATAGGGGACAAGTAAGCAAGCAAGGGGAGTCTGACCTCCGTAGCCCCACCAATCTCCATATTGGGCCCCCGGCTTCTGTGTTATGAATACAGCGGTGGGGCAGGCAGCTGACCTGGGCGCATTTTAAAAGACACGATCTGGAAGGACTTATGGTGCGCTTACACAGACAGATTTTTCTGACAGATTTTTGAAGCCAAAGCCAGGAATGGATTTGAAAAGAGGAGATTATCTTCCAATACAGTCCCCTGCGACTGCTAACACATCAAGACACAGGTGATTTCAATCAAAACTGTAGTTTCAAACAACTCCCCTCTATGTGAGAGCCAGTGTAATTCTTAAAATATCTGAAAATCAATTTATTAACTGAAAGTGACTTCAGAAAAATGTCTCTAAAGTCTCTGCTGCTAGTTACTTTACTTATCGACAAACTGCAGTCTGTTGTCAGGAAAAATCTGTCTCTAGTAACAGATAGGTCAGGACAGAACAAAGAAAGAAAGTAGAGGTGGGGTTTCCCACGTGCAGGAAGAGATACACTGAGAAGGCTTGGGCTGTGTATTTGTAGGCTCAGTTCACACTGAGCAAAAACAGCGGAATTCCTGTCCATTCATGACATGTCGATTCTTGGAGCGGAGAGGGGAGGAAGCGAAGGCGCACGCCCTCCCATTCGGACACTGAGCTCCGCCGCAGACTTCCGTCCTTTTTGCTCAGTGTAAACTGGGACGTAAGCGTAGCCAGTCTGTCGATGGAGGATAACCCTTTCATTGCTTTGGTGCTACTTTTTCTTTCCTTATGGTAGATAAACTTCTGTAGTTGCTCCACAGTCATGGTCTTGATGTGGGTACTGGCTGGTCCCAAAAAACAGACAGTGCCGATGCGGGCACCAAAGAACAGGCCGAATAAGCATAGCCAAGCCGAGTCATGAGAGAATCAGCATGGTACCAGAGATGAGGCAGCAGTGTAGTAAATCAGGCAGTGGATCAATTCAGTTAGCGTCAGATGTAAGGCTGGGTTCACACTACGTATATTTCAGTCAGTATTGTGGTCCTTATATTGCAACCAAAACCAGGAGTGGATTAAAAACACAGAAAGGCTCTGTTCACACAATGTTGAAATTGAGTGGATGGCCGTCATTTAATGGCAAATATTTGCTGGTATTTTAAAACAACGTCTGTTATATTGAAATAATGGCCGTTATTTACTGTTATATGGCGGCCATCCACTCAATTTTAAACATTGTGTGAACAGATCCTTTCTGTGTTTTCAATCCACTCCTGGTTTTGGTTGCAATATAAGGACCACAATACTGACTGAAATATACGTAGTCAGAAAGTTGGCAAAAGGAGAAGCTAACAGTACAGAGAGGGGTCAGACAGGCAAGTACATTCCTGGCATGCATGGAATAGCAGCGGAATGGGAAATACTGGAACACTCCTTTGGTAGGAACACAAGGATCCAACAATGCTCAATCAAGGAGGAACATGCACAGCGACTTTAAACAGGTACAGGTGGAACAGCATTGGTGAAAAAAGAAATCATTAGAGACAGGCTACTCTTGTAAATCCTTGGCAAGTGGCCATGCAGGCACGCAGTGGTGTCTGGAAGGAAGAAGAAAAGGTCACCAGTGGGGACACCAGCAGACCTGAGATGACCAGAAGTGGATTGGGCAGGACAAGCCCATGGCAGAGAGAAGCGCGATCAGGACCAGGACACAGTGAATATTGTCCGCTACCCTTGGGGCCTTACACGGATTAACCCAATTCTTCCTCCAAGGTTCCTGATCTCTGAGGATACAGGACACTCTATTATTATCCTATTGTCAGAAGACCTAAAATATGTTCAAACGTATGGTCCTATGCAAAGAAATAAACCTCCTGTACGTGGATGGAGCATTGATCTCTGCATAGAGATCAAGGGATTACTCTTTCACATATATTCAACGCTTGTAGGACAACCCCTTTAAATTTTCAGAGGATCCAACAGACTGGATGATCACACTCGCTGGGCTGCATGAAATCCATTGGAGAACGCCATGGCCTCAGATGATACTCCTTGGTTCTTTTTTCGTTCAATGGAAAATCCTTTCCGACACGAAGCATTACTCACAGACAGCTCCTCGAATTCTCAGAAATATATTCATTTTACATCAAACAGTCGGAGCCCAGACTCTGAGACAACCCAGCTCGGAAGGCAGGATTTTTTTTTTTTTTTTTCTCGACTGTTCAGTCCAGTGCTCAATAGGGCACAATATACAGTAATTAGTTTTTTAAGAGAAGCTGCCCCTTAACTTCAGCAGAGACTAAGCGTTTATAATCCCTACAGGGAGTCTATTTCCTTAGTTCAAACAGAACAGAGATCAATGGCGGAGAGAAAGTTTCACTGGAAAGAGTTAGTATCTCGCTTCCACCCCGCCGCTGACAAGTGAAGAATGACACTTCGTGCTGAGTAGCCCATAAAAAAAAAGTTAATTCCGACACTCACCTTGAAGCACAGATAAAAGGCTGAATGATTGCTGATGGCGGAACGAGCGGGCACAGAGGCTGGTGCTAAATCACAGAGTGTTCAGCTAAACCGTAAAAGAACACAACCCCTCCAGCACCCCTCATCTCGCCAATGTTTGTTAAGACGGTTAACCCTCACCCCTCTTAATTTCCTGTGTGGCTCTGGAGCAGGTGCTGGTGTGGTAAACAACGAGAGACAAGACCGCTCCTCACCAGGCTGTGGGTATACGGATCTTCAGAGAGGTCTTTACACTAAAGATCCGTACGTTGAAATTATCGTTGAGTATTGGAAGCTTTGTTCTTAAAAATCACGTTTTACTTTTTCTATGTTACTTTTTGCCTATTTGTGTTATTTCATAGCAGTTTGCGATTTAAAGGGGTACTCCGGCAAAAAAATCTTATTCTTTCAAATCATCTGGTTTCAGAAAGTTACTTCTATCAAACTGGTGTTCTAAAGTGCCAGAGATTTGTAATTTACTTCTGTTAAAAAAATCTCCAGTCTTCCAGTACTTATCAGCTGCTGTATGCCCTGCAGGAAGTGGTGTTTTCTTTCCAGTCTGACACAGTGCTCTCTGATGACACCTCTGTCCATGTCAGGAACTGTCCCCATAGAAAATCTCTCTTGCTCTGAACAGTTCCTGACATGGACAGAGGTGGCAGCAGAGAGCACTGTGTCAGACTGGAAAGAAAACACCACTTCCTGCAGGACATATAGCAGCTGATAGGTACTGGAAGACTGGAGATTTTTGTAACAGAAGTAAATGACAAATCTCTGGCACTTTATGAGACCCGTTTGATTAGAGACGGAGAGAACGGAACAATGAGGAGAGTGCAGAGAATGTGCTGATGTGATAACATTGTAATCTGGGCAGGAGACCATTCTGCTGCTATAAGCACTCGCTAAAATGGCCCAGAACATACTGATAAACGCTTCTAAAATGATTATATCCCAGGCAAATGGATGATCAGACATTACTTCTCTCCTCTGCAGTGACAATACTTGGTTGAGTGCCTAATGCTACATATTTCTGCATTGGTAGCTGTAGCGCAAAATACGGATTTAAAGTGGACACGTCGGCAGGAATACAGGGGTAAATAAGCTCAAAGCTAGATGGGGCTTCCCCCCGGGATTCCCCAAATGACACTTTTATTATTCTTATAGTCCTCTCCGGTATATAGATTGGCCGTATAGTTCTCTCCAGTATATAGATTGTCCTTATAGTCCTCTCCAGTATATAGATTGGCCATATAGTCCTCTCCAGTATATAGACTGGCCTTATAGTCCTCTCCGGTATATAGATGGGCCGTATAGTCCTCTCCAGTACATAGACTGGTCTTATAGTCCTCTCCAGTATATAGATTGGCCGTATAGTCCTCTCCAGTATATAGACTGGCCTTATAGTCCTCTCCAGTATATAGATTGGCCTTATAGTCCTCTCCAGTATATAGATGGGCCGTATAGTCCTCTCCAGTACATAGACTGGTCTTATAGTCCTCTCCAGTATATAGACTGGCCTTATAGTCCTCTCCAGTATATAGACTGGCCTTATAGTCCTCTCCAGTACATAGATTGGCCTTATAGTCCTCTCCAGTATATAGACTGGCCTTATAGTCCTCTCCAGTATATAGATTGGCCTTATAGTCCTCTCCAGTACATAGACTGGTCTTATAGTCATCTCCAGTACATAGACTGGCCTTATAGTCCTCTCCAGTATATAGACTGGCCTTATAGTCCTCTCCAGTATATAGACTGGCCTTATAGTCCTCTCCAGTATATAGACTGGTCTTATAGTCCTCTCCAGTATATAGACTGGCCTTATAGTCCTCTCCAGTATATAGACTGGCCTTATAGTCCTCTCCAGTATATAGACTGGCCTTATAGTCCTCTCCAGTATATAGACTGGCCTTATAGTCCTCTCCAGTATATAGACTGGCCTTATAGTCCTCTCCAGTATATAGACTGGCCTTATAGTCCTCTCCAGTATATAGACTGGCCTTATAGTCCTCTCCAGTATATAGACTGGCCTTATAGTCCTCTCCAGTATATAGACTGGCCTTATAGTCCTCTCCAGTATATAGACTGGCCTTATAGTCCTCTCCAGTATATAGACTGGCCTTATAGTCCTCTCCAGTATATAGACTGGCCTTATAGTCCTCTCCAGTATATAGACTGGCCTTATAGTCCTCTCCAGTATATAGACTGGCCTTATAGTCCTCTCCAGTATATAGACTGGCCTTATACTCTGATCCAGCATAGAGATCGGCCTGTTTGTTATAATGCAATTGAGGCTCACGTGCCCCGGGACGTTCCCCTGCTCGGTAAGACCCCAGGTAACTCCAGCCCTTTATGTAGTGGTTGTAAGTCAAATGGGATGGGGAGGGGGTAAAGGGGTACAGAGGAGGTGAATAGGAGAACATGGGCTGGACCTGCCTGGACTCTGGCCGTGCTGGGGAACACCCTCTGGGCACTTGAGCATTTGCATATTGATTGATGGCTTACATCTCAGCGCTGGAGAGGACTACTGCAATAATAATAATAATAATAATAATAATAATAATAATAATAATAATAATAATAATCCTTATTATGACTAGCCATAGGCTAACAGCTGATCGGTGAGGGTCTGACCACTGAGACTGCACTGACCACAACACCGGAGATCAGTTGTCCCTTAGGTAAGGGGAAAAGCTGTGTAATAAAACGCTGTTTTAGATGTTGGATTTTGTAGAAAAATAAGTGGATTTTATAGATTGAAGTGCCGGAACCCGCTTTGCTTTTGGGCACTGGCTCGCTCTCTGGTTTCCTCCAGGTGAGTTCCCCAACCACTTCCCTATGGAGGTAGATGCAGTGACTACATTGCCCTGGTATAGTGCGGCATAATTACAGTTGTAGTGGTGAATGGACTTCTTTCTCTAACCCCGGGGCACAGCTAGTCAGCATTAAGAGCTGAGAACATTTTTGGCAATGCCGATTTACCGTCACTTTTAACAGCCGATACAGCTGTCACCATATTAATGCGTTAATCTCTCTTCATGCGACATTACATGTCAGTTAGAGACGTTAGATAAGAGTCACAACAATCAGATCTGACACATTCCGCCACCTGTCACCAGCAATCTCTATATACATAATGGTTCCTTATTTCTGCATATATAGTAACAGCAGGCAGCGCCGGTATACCTCTATACACATCTGTTTTCATCTGTTTTCCTTTAAAGGGGTAGTTCACCATTTTTTTTTTTTTTTCAAATCAAATGGCCCCAGCAAGTTCAAGAAATTTGTAATTTACTTCCATTAAAAAAATCTCAAGTCTTCCAGTACTTATCAGCCGCTATATGTCCTGCAGGAAGTGGTGTATTCTTTCCAGTCTGACACAGTGCTCTCTGCTGCCACCTCTGTCCATGTCAGGAACTGTGCAGAGCAGGAGAGGTTTTCTATGGGGATTTGCTGCTGCTCTGGACAGTTCCTGACATGGACAGAGGTGGCAGCAGAGAGCACTGTGTCAGACTGGAAAGAATACACCACTTCCTGCAGGACATATAGCGGCTGATAAGTACAGGAAGTCTTGAGATTTTAATAGAAGTAAATTACAAATCTCTGGTACTTTCTGGCATCAATTGATTTGAAAGAAAAAAAAATTTTGGGTGAACAACTAAAACAAATTTTATAACATTCCCCTGTTTAAACCTACATAAAAAGTTCAGAAAAATTGTATATTATTTGCATAACTCGTCTTTTACCAGCCTGACACTACATGAACTTCTCAATTAAGAAGCAACTCAGAGTTCAACTGGTTTTAAAGGCACCAGGAAGCAATGCATTATGGGAACTAAGGTACATTATTTATATCTTGCAATTGATAAGGGGGGAAATATTAAAATTCAGCTTTCTACCATTTTGTAGTATAAAGTATAATATGAAATCGATACATAATAAATATTCGTAAAGCTTCAAACATTCTACATAGATCTGTGACTGGTTGTTGACGGTGCACTTGTTACTCTGGATCCTTTAATGGGGGCATAGACATGTATAAAACTAGAGTTCTTATTAAGAAGCTAAAAGAAGAAGCAGAATCTTGGGGATATATTTTGTGTCTGACATCAGGCTGAAAAGGACAAGTGGGTGGGGCATTGGGATGACACTTGTATCTTTCAACCACTCTCAGCACTGGTGATACTGACTGACAGGTAGCCGGAAACTGCCCCCCCCCCCCCTTATCCTTTCCAGCTGGATACTATACCCAATATGTGGTTCAGCTTCTGGAAGAGATCAACTTAAAGGGGTATTCCGCTCAAACCTAACTTTTGATATGTTGCTGCCCAGGGTGAGACTAACAATTCCTTCCATATTTGTTATTATCTATTCAGTCTCCTTCCCCAAGTTCTCAGCTGCTGCTTTCTGCTAAAGACACAAAAATCTGTGTGTGAGCTTTTCTCTCTGTCTCCCCCTCCTCCCCCCTCCCGGCCTATAACTCTGCTCCGCCAACGGTCTATAACTCCGATCCGCCAATGGTCTATAACTCTGCTACGCCAACTGTCTATAACTGCTACACTAATGTTCTATAACTCTACACATTAACAATATATAACTTTGCTATACTGACGGTCTATAACTCTGCTACGTCAACGGTCTATAACGCTGCTACACCAACGGTCTATAGCTCTGCTACACCAACAGTATATAACTCTGCTACACTAACGTTCTATAACTCTCCTACGCCAACGATATATAACTCTGCTACACTAACGGTCTATAACTCTGCTACACCAACGGTCATTAACTCTGCTACACTAACGGTCATTAACTCTGCTACACTAACGGTCATTAACTCTGCTACGCCAATGGTCTAAAACTCTGCTACACCGACAGTATATAACTCTGCTACACTAAGGTTCTATAACTCTGCTACGCCAACGATATATAACTCTGCTACACCAACGGTCTATAACTCTGCTACGCCAACGGTCTATAACTCTGCTACGCCAACGGTCTATAACTCTGCTACGCCAACGGTCTATAACTCTGCTACGCCAACGGTCTATAACTCTGCTACGCCAACGGTCTATAACTCTGCTACACTACGGGCTATAGCTCTGCTACACCAAAAAGTATATAGCTCTGCTGCACCAACGGCATATAACATCGTGGAGGTTTTTTAGGACAAATCAGGATAGTAGCAAAAAGTTTCTGCGAGGAATCGAAGACATTGTTGGATATTTCTCGTCTTGAACTCGGAGCGGCTGAGGTGTGTGAATTTATTGTCGGCCTCTGTGCACCTGCAGAGGAGCGGGGAGGCCATTACTTACATGCTCGATCCTTTCATCGGGGGCCAGGCTTGTAGAAGTAAAACTAAGTGCTGGAACTCCGGCCGCGTGTGACTGATGTCCAGCAGCTCCACAAAGAGACGGTATCTTTTCTCTTCATTCTCAATGTCAGACACTTCCACCTAGAGGGGGAGAAAGCACAGTCCTTGAATCCATTCTGTGTAACCGGGGAAAAGCAAGGAGCATGATGGATCCTGGACACGGCCAAAAGCCGACAGCTCTTTGTCAACGTCTAGCATGGAGAAAATCATCGGCTTTGTACAGAGACTAATGCAGTAAAAGCTCTCTAAAGATCAAAGGTTACCGCTATAGATATTCATAAAAGGCAATTTATGACAATGAGGTTGTCATTACTGGTTGTCTATTGCATTAAAGGGGTACTCCGACAAACATAGACTGTTATATAGATTTGTAATTTAGTTCTATTTAAAAATCTCCAATCTCCTAGTACTTATCAGCTTCTGCGTGTCCTGCAGGAAGTGGTGTATTCTTTCCAGTCTGACACAGTGCTCTCTGCTGCCACCTCTGTCCATGTCAGGAACTGTCCAGAGCAGCAGCAAATCCCCATAGAAAACCTCTCGTGCTCTGGACAGTTCCTGACATGGACAGAGGTGGCAGCAGAGAGCACTGAGTCAGACTGGAGAGAATACACCACTTCCTGCAGGACATACAGCAGCTGATAAGTAATAAAAGATGCAAGATTTTTAAATAGAACTTAATTAAAAATGTGTATAACTTTCTTTAACCAGTTGAATTGAAAAAAAAAAAAAAATTGTAACGGAGTACACCTTTAAGGCAGTAAAGGCTGAAAAAAAGAGTAGACCTGGGTGATATATAGATGTATCCTGTTCATATTGCAACTGATATACTGTAGCTAACAAGTATGCAAAGAAACAAACAACCTAAACATTACCTAATGGATAAAAGATTAAAAGGAGAAGGGTTATCACTTTCATGCTGCCCGAACAGAATGACTGGGGGGGCCACAGCGGCTTCTCCTCACCCGACCAGCCTTGACTGACAGGAAGAGATCAATCAATCAGAGCCAGTAAGGGGGGGGGGGGGACTAAGAGGGGCGGCCCTAGTGACTCATGGGGTTCAGGCAGCACAAAAGTTCCCTTTAATTGAAACCATTTATAGAACAAATAAAAAAATAATAAATCCCAGGTAAAAAGGCAGCATCTATGGAGGCAGTCACACATTCCCAGCACAGTTGTAGACAGGGACAACGGGAGTTTGGAACGCAGTTCGGAGCTCCCAACATTATCGTATCATTCGGTCGAGAGGCCCGACGGGATTTGCATCTTCTTGATGCTGTACCGACAATAATGAGCGATGATGATGGGAACGCCGTTCCGTAGCACATCGGACATAATTACAGACTGTACACGGAATGTGTAAGAGCTCCCTACCAAAAAAAATATAAGTTGTAAAAAAACTGTTAGGCTGGGTTCACACTACATTTTTGCAATCCACTTTTTTTTTTGCGAAAAATGGATAGAAAAAACGGATGCATGTGTGCATCCGTTTTGATCAGTTTTTCCATTGACTTCCATTATAAGAAGAAAAAAAAAAGTATCAAAACGGATCAGTTTTTTTTTACGTGGTCGACCTAATTTTTGTGTCTGTCAAAAAAAAAAACGGATCCGCTTTGATCCGTTTTTTTATGTAATGGAAGCCAATGGAGAAACGGATGCACACGGTTGCATCTGTTTTTTACATCAGTTTTTCTTCCGTTTTTTGCAAAAAACAGATTGCAAAAATGTAGTGTGAACCCAGCCTTACCCAACATTTCACATACAGCTACAGCACCTTACATACCCCAAAGATATAGGCCCCAAAACCAAACACAACCGATAATAGGCTGGATGTTTTAGTCGTAGTATGGACAAAAAAACAAAGCTGTAATATAGCCGTCTGAAATTAGTCTGACATCTAAGAGTCCTGTAAGATGAATCAATTTTTAACGATTCACAATAAAAAAAACATTAAAAAATTACTGTTTATCGATAACCTGAAATCGTTCACCGTATTACACAGAACGATAGTCGTTACTACAATTGTTACTACGTCTGATCCCAGCAAATGAGGGAACCATGTGGAATTACAGTGAACGATTACCAATGATTATGGTGTCAGCACCAAAAGAACGATTTCTCGTTGGTCGATTGACCGTTTCCTGCATTTTACATAAAACAATTATCGTTTAAATTTGAACTATATATAACAATAACTCACACAATAATCGTCCCGTGTAATAGGCCCTATATACAGTGTGTGTGTGTGTATATATATATATATATATATATATATATATATATATATATAATCTCTATTGGGAGGCCAAACTTCTCCTTTAAACAACTACACAAAAAAGCTTATCGACCTTAATTGGCTTTTATTACTTGGGGGGTGGAGAGAGCACTGACCTGACAGTTCGGCGCTCGCTTCCCCCTCATTACGGTGCCGTGTAAACCTCACGGGCCTAGCTAGGTGTCATCAATATCCAGAATCCTTTTACAGTGCCGGCTCTCACATTGGGATTCCCTGCCATTAGGCTACAGATATAAGGGGGGGGGGGGGGGGGGTAGAAGCCGTTCCTGAATGTCGCCGTTACACCCCGGAACGGTGGCATCACATTACTAATTATGACGGCTGACATGCAGATCTGCTCTTCAATTCCTTAAAACGACTGTTAAAAGTTCAACTTAAACCTTTAATTTTCTCCGGGACGTCATTTTCCTCAGTCACTTTAATAGAACGGCCTTTTTCTAGGTATTAAAAAACAACAACTTTTCTTTTGCAAAGACGTTAAGTACTTCATTGAGTCGGGTGACTTTCCCCATCAGGGAGGTAAGATTTCCGGCTGTAGTATGACGGCTTATCAGCGATAAATTCTCCGCCGCTGCCATGACGCGCCCGCTCTCTCAGTCTCGGCTAAGGACATCAAGTTAACCTTGTGTACAGGCGGCTATATGACACACGGCTTCAGGAACCGCTTATAAACTGGCGGCAAATACCATCAAATCTCCAACCTGACCTGATTTATGGTCTTGTACAGGCGGCAGCATAAGCCTTTTTTCTTTTAAAGGGGTACTCCAGTAAATAAAATGATTTTTAAAGGGGAACTATTGCAGGTTTGATGAATCTAACCTGCTGATAGCCCCTTACTGCGCACGGGGAGCCGAGGAGGAAGGTGTGTGTATTACCTTCCTCCTCGGTGCTGTTTGCCGTGTAATCCTCGGTCCGGAGCACCGTTAGAAGCACTGCCCCACCCCAGAGCGGGAGTCTGTCTGCTCTTTGTAATGATAATCAATGGATTGGGTGGGCTGGAACGAGGCTCCGGGCTCTGGATTGAGGATTACACTGATAACAGCACAGGAATGGCACCGAGGAGGAGGTTTCCCTTTAAATCAGCTGGTGTCAGAAAGTTCTACAGATTTATAAATTACTTTAATTTAAAAATCTCCAGTCTTCCAGTACTTATCAGCAGCTGTATGTCCTGCAGGAAGTGGTGTATTCTCTCCAGTATGACACAGCGTTCTCTGCTGCCACCTCTGTCCATGTCAGGAACTGTACAAAGCAGGAGAGGTTTTCTATGGGGATTTGCTGCTGCTCTGGGCAGTTCCTGACATGGACAGAGGTGGCAGTAGAGAGCACTGTGTCAGACTGGAAAGAATACACCACTTCCTGCAGGACATACAGCAACTGATAAGTACTGGAAGACTGGAAATTTTTAAACAGAAGTAATTTACAAATCTATATAACTTTCTGGCTTTGATAATACATAGATAATGTTACGTTTAGTCAAGTATGACAATGCTCATGCCTTTTTGCAACTGGTTAAATTTCCCTGCTGTGCATTCTGGGCCATGAAGGAGAATGACTCAGCAGCCCAACACTACATTACAATACAGGAAAAAAGGTACACCGTAAAAAAAAAAAAAAAAAAAAAAAAAAAAACACCTTAAAATACATAAATGCACAGAAAAGCAATCCCCAGAGGGAACCGCTACTATAGGGGAAAAAAACAGCATCTTATTATTCAACAAATCTGTCACATTTTCATAAAATAATAGTGTGCCAAAAAAATGAAAATCATAAAGTTTCAGCTGGCCTAGTAGAGTAACATCTGTGCGCGGTAGTAAATGGTATAATGGTGCGGCTACGAGGGAGAACGGAAGCGGGCTGGGAACGCACTTACCTAAGGCTAGCCATGCAGAAAATGGATGATTGCAGCAGATATATAATAAAAGAGGTGACAACAGCGGAAAAATAAACATATTCCCAACCCCCCTCTATTATTATACTGCAGTGAGTTAATTAAAAGTAAAAAAAAAAAAGTTTTAGAGTCGCTATGGAACAGTTGTAATCCGCAGCCGCATCACACGGTGTAGTAACACTCTCTACATAGAAATAATGATAAAATAATTTGACTTTTTGGAAAATAAATGGGGCACCCTTCCTGGGGTAGGGCGGCAGAAACACAATGGGCCTCATTTACTAACAGGGCGTCAATTATAAGCCGTTATACTGTCGGCTGGGTCTGCTTTTTTGGGGCAAATTCATTGATGTGGCGCAGGTCCGATGTACATCTGGACGGTTTTTCACAGGGCAAAATTAAAGCCCCAACATCCCGCCGCTCTAGAAGTGCCTGATTATTAGAATTAAAATTATAATAATTACTATGCAAATCTGTCGGTTGTGTCAGGTTTTTAAGGTCACGTCCATGACCCGCCCACTTGGCTGGTTTTTGGACAAAAACGATGAGTTTGTCGGGTTTAGCCAGAATCCTACCCCGCAGTGACGAGGGACAATTGCCCAAAACAGCCATCTGTGGATGGATGACTGGGTTTGGTTTTACCTTGTTTCGTCACAAAATTAGCAACTGACTTAGGGTCCTATTACACGGAGCTATTTTTAACGATTAATGACTAACGATATGCGATCGCAAGTGAGATTGTTGAACGATGGTCGTTAGTTACGATCGTTACTACGATCGTTTACACCTTCTGATCCCAGAAAAACAATGAACAATGTGCAATTACACTGAACGATTAGTGAAAAAATACGGAACCTGAGCGAACGCATGTGGAATTACAGCGAACGAATAACGATAATTTTAGGTTCAGATCTAAATCAACTATCAACGACATATGAACGATTTTTCGATCGTTGCCTGCAATTACAAAGAACAATTGTCATTTAAATTCAAACGATAACGACTTTTTGCACGATAATCGTCCCGTGTAATAGGGCCCTTAGACTTTGACGCTAAAGGGGCCTGGTATTCCCTATTTGTGTCCCAATATTCTGAACCAAGCAGGACTTAAGGGGTTACGTATCACTGGGAGGCACCCCTTAGGATCAGGCTTCCTTCTCTGGAGGGATATCTTGCTATTCCCGTGTTTTGGGACTCACAACTGAGTCTCCGCGGACCTCTTTTTTGCATATTCAAAGTTTATAGGGGGGTAATATATCAATGGAGACTCTTGAGTGAGTACTCCATAGGATTTTTTTCGCTGATCTCCCTGAGCTCAGTGATTGTCATGATAGATTCGTAAACTTAGTTGGATAGTGACGGAAAGGGCCACTTCAAATGTTGGTTTTGATGGTCTCCTTCCATGTTTTGAGACTCTTAAATGAGGGTCCGCTGATTTTTTATTTATTTTTTTGCAAATTTTATTTCCCAGGGGGCAATGCACCTAGGATTTCACAGCACTGAGCGCTATAACCAGTAGCAAACAGTTTTTGTTTTTTTTTGGCCGGTCTCCCTGAGATCAGTGTTCTCTTTCCCGTACTGCCAAGATGAGTCGGAAGTAAAGGCAGGATCGTTCAGCCGGGGACCCGAAGATGACGGAGGAGGTCATTGAGGGAGCACGGAAAGGTAAGAATAGGCTGATTGTTATGTTCTGTGCCTGGGCATAAACATATTAAAAGTTAATTCTGAACGGAATACCCCTTTATGGTGTGTTCACACCTACAGGATCTGCAGCTGATTTTCTGCAGCAGATTTCATTTAAATAACTGAACACAGCATCAAATCTGCTGCAGATCCTGTAGGGGTGAACGCACCCTTAAAGTGAACCTGTGACCACCCAACAGTTGGATACATCAGAATGAAAGCATTCGGAACATGCAAATCTGTATTTATATGTTCATAAAAAAAACCTTTCATTTGGGCTGTGAATAGTATCAATGAGGTGGGGCCTAATATTCCCTGGGCCCTAGTGCCGCTACACCTTATTACTCTGTAGGCTGCATAATCCGCCACTCTGCATACAACACAGTGAGGTGCAGCGTTCTATGACCATGGAAATAATAGGCTCAATAATAATAGCCCAAATAAAGTTTTTTTTTTTTTTTTTTTTAAATGGCAAAGGCAACAAAGGTATGTTCTGAACACTTTTATATAGAACTATCTAGCAGTGTCGTCACCTTGGTAAGTAGGGGTTAAAGGGATGAGAGGTGTCCTTTATGGTGTCAAAAATGACTTTGAAGACCCTGTTACCATTCCCCCCCATATTCCAGATTCCCATGAATTATCGAATTTAGTAATTTTTTTTAGATTTTAAGTATACTAAAGCCCAACAGAAGGAAAGCCAGAGGTTCCCCTAGCCATAGCCAAGTAAGTTGTAGCAGCTGCTAAATAACATTAGTAGTGTTTAACATTCAGCACTGAAAACACAGGTGTCTCCGCACCGCCGCCGCCGCGCTCCGAGCTGAATTATTTATAATAACTAGGTAGGATAATTTAGCTGAAAGTAGTTTTCAGCTTTTGAAGTAATAGTGAAAAGAAACAAACAGAAAGCACCTATCTTGTTCCACCTGTGGCAATGCTACAACAAATCACTGTAATCACTGCGGCCATAGCTCCAGCCATGGGAATGTCCGTCATTTACCAAATGGAAAGGAGATTCTTATCATCTCAATCATTAGTCCCAACCTGCAGGTTATGGGAACTCATAGTATGACCAGTCACAAGAGGACGTCTCAGTTATGTAACTAGGAAATACTCATTCCGAACAACTTCACGGTGACTTATGGAGGTCTGAGAGACGGCTTCTCTTACTATACGTTATGCCGGACTCCTCCTGTTACTATACGTTATGCCGGACTCCTCCTGTTACTATACGTTATGCAAGACTCCTCCTGTTACTATACATTATGCTGGACTCCTCCTGTGACTATACGGTATATGCCGGACTCCTCCTGTTACTATACGGTAAATGCCGGACTTCTCCTGTTACTATACGGTATATGCCGGACTCCTCGTTACTATACGTTATGCAAGACTCCTCCTGTTACTATACATTATGCTGGACTCCTCCTGTGACTATATGTTATGGCGGACTCCTCCTGTTACTATGCGTTATGCCGGACTCCTCCTGTTACTAGACGTTACATGCCGGACTCCTCCTGTTACTATACATTATATGCTGGACTCCTCCAGTTACTATACGTTATGCCGGACTCCTCCCGTTACTATACGTTATGCCGGACTCCTCCTGTTACTAGACGTTATATGCCGGACTCCTCCTGTTACTAGACGTTATATGCCGGACTCCTCCTGTTACTAGACGTTATATGCCGGACTCCTCCTGTTACTAGACGTTATATGCCGGACTCCTCCTGTTACTAGACGTTATATGCCGGACTCCTCCTGTTACTATACATGATATGCTGGACTCCTCCTGTTACTAGACATTATATGCCGGACTCCTCCAGTTACTATACGTTATGCCCGACTCCTCCTGTTACTATACGTTATGCCGGACTCCTCCTGTTACTATAAAGTATATGCCGGACTCCTCCTGTTACTATAAAGTATATGCCGGACTCCTCCTGTTACTATACGTTATGCCGGACTCCTCCTGTTACTTTATGTTATGCCGGACTCCTCCTGTTACCATAACGTGTGTCTGGGCCACAACTTTGGCACACCAACAATTTATCCACAAATTTTTTTAGATATTTTAGACACTTTAGAGACATATTTCCACCAGGTACGAAAAAGGAGTTTGACCTACATAAGTGGCGACACTGCACCCAAAAAAAAATCCAAAATCTGGCAGAAAATTTGGAAAAGTAATAGCTGGTGGAAACTAAGAGTAGACAGTCTTCAGATGCGACAGATTTATCATACAGTCCGCAGAGCATCTGGCACATTTGAAGACTGTTTGCTCTCGGTTTGCACATAGACAGTAAAAGTAAATCTGCTGCTTTCTGCTGAAGACACGAAAATCTGTGTGTGAGCTTTTCTCTCAGTCTCCTCTTCCTTCCCCCTTTCTTTCTTAAAGGACAACTCCCATGAAAAACGTTTTCCCAGTAATTGAAGCACATTACAAAGTTATATAACTCTGTAATGTGCTTCAATCACCTTCTTCCCTATCTTTTTCCCCCTCCACCCCCCACCAGGAAGTGCAGGAAACTCACACATACCTAATTACTGTCGTCACCAGTTTCTTCTCTCAGCTGCTTCTTGTGAGGATGAGTCATAAGCAGGAGGGCTGCTCTAGCTCCTGTTACACCAGCCTCCCCCTCCCCTGCCTTGTCAGGTGACTCTGCTTGCTCAGCTCCCATTGGCTGAGCAACTGCAAGCCATCTGAGTCATGTCACTTGCTTATCTTACCTCGTGACAGACTCCCCGCACATAGGCAGCTCCCCCCTCCCCTCATACTCTCTCCTGCTGCCGAGTGGACTCAGTGAGTGAATGAGTCATGTCACTAGGGAAGATAAGCAAGTGACATGGCAGTTGCTCAGCCAATAGGAGCTGAGCAAGCTGAGTCACCTGACAAGGCAGGGGAGGGAGAGGCTGGTGTAACAGGAGCTAGAGCAGCCCTCCTGCTGATGACTCATCGTCACAAGAAAGAGCTGAGAGAAGAGCTTGATGAGGACAGTAATTAGGTATGTGTGAGTTTCCTACACTTCCTGGTGGGGACGGAGGGGGGAAAAGATAGGGAAGGGGGGCAGATAGGTCATTGAAGCACATTACAGAGTTATATAACTTTGTAATGTGCTTCAATGTGCTTTTTCATGGGACTTGTCCTTTAAATGGCCGATGTAAACAACTCCTTATATGCAAATTTGTAATGATGGGAGGGATGGAGTTCATCAGCATTTGGACCTCCGATTAATTCTCCATACATTACAAAGAAGCTACAATGTTGCAGATACAGCCTACCAGGGACTTGTTTGCATCAGCCGCCTCAGAAGGGAGGGGGGGAGGAGGGGGAGACAGAGAGAAAAGCTCACACACAGATTTTTTTGTCTTCAGCAGAAATCAGCAGCTGAGAACTTGGGGAAGGAGACTGAATAGATAATAACAAATATGGAAGGAATTGTTAGTCTCATCATGGGCAACAACATATGAAAAGTTATGTTTATGGGGAATACCCCTTTAGGCGTGCCAGAATACTATTAATGCCTAGAATATTTCAACATTTACTTTATTTGGATGCTCAAATAGACTGTTTCCTCTGCTTTGGACACCACTGGTATCTACTCTGGGTCTCTTCATAAAACACCACACAGCCCAGTTAAAGCCATTACTATGGCGGCTAATCACAGCTCGGCCGCACGCACGTAACACAACAGTGTGGGGCCACGATTGGCTGTCATAGTAACAAAGACTTCAAAGTTTCTTAATTTCCAACATCAAGCAGAGTAAATGAGTTTCCTGAAATTCTCAAAAAAAAACAAAGAAAAAAAAAACATGATTAGTCGTCTATGTCAGGAACTTAAAAAAAGTTGCAACAAAAAAAAAACACAACCCACAGGTAGTGCCGTTTTCTTTCCAGTGTGTTTAACTCCTGCTCTGGACAGTTCCTGACATGGACAGAGGCGGCAGCAGAGAGCACTGTATCAGACTGGAGAGAATACACCACTTCCTGCAGGACACACAGCAGCTGATAAGTACTGGAATACTGGAGATTTTTTTAATAGACACTTTCTGACACCAGTTGAAATAAAAGGATTTTTTTTTGCAGTGAACAACCCCTTTAATGCCAGTTATGTGAAGTTAAACTTTCCTCTTCTCGGTTTGACTCATCTGTCAGTCAGGCAGTGCGATCTATACAGTCTATCCAAAGAGACAGGTGTGATTAGGAAAGTCTAGGGAACGTGCTGTACCGAGGGGGCATTTCTTCTCGGAGGTAAATGTTTTCCACTAATTCGGGTCTGCACAGAGCGAACGGAAAACCTTTATCTTTCATGACAAGTGGAGACGCTGAAGATCCCGCCGAGATAAGAGAGAGCTCTGCCGCATTCTCACCGGAGTCTGGCATCTGAAATTGCGCAGTTAATAGCTACCACCTGACCTATTGCTAGAAGATACATTGTTACTGCTCATTACGTGGATACAATTCTACACCGTACGGCGGATACACGGGCGCAGGGCTCCTCTAGCCTCAAAGTGTGAAAAGAAACGGAGCCATTTTAAAGCACAAGATTTTATCATCGTGAATTGACAGATTTTAAGCCTCGTTCTTCCATTCAAGATAAAGTGTAGGGGGCAATTTCACCCAATTACTACAATCTCGTAATGTACTGACTGTAGTCCAGACTAGGCAGTGAGAATATTAAACAGGTTATTAGAAAAGGCACAGCTTCTTTATTGGAAAAAACAGCGCCACCCCCGTCCTCAGGTTGTTTGTGGTATTACAACTCAGCTCCAATCACTTCAAGGGAATTGGGCTACCCCCCCCCCCCCCTCCTCCACACACATACACACAGACTGAGCACATGAAAGATGCTGTACCTGGCAGAAGGCCGCCATGTTTATCTAAGCTTGGGTAACCTCTTTCCACAAACAGGCATAGGGTTGGGACTGAAGCCCACTGTATACCCGGTGGCTTTCAGCAGTTGATGGCCGTCACTAATTGCTATATGCATGACATCTATTTAACTATTTAAATATGACAAACAATTAAAGGGAATGTGTCGCCTTTTACTGATTAGAGTCAGATACTAAAACTTTTATTCTAATCTGTTTCTACTTTCTGATTGTAATTTTATTATTTCACTTTTTGTACATTGTTATGGGGGGCAACCATATTGCCTGAGCTGTTCTTAACAGCATTTAGTGACGTGCTTTACAGCAAGACTCATGGACATAGACGACAACAGACAGACACTATCCCCTTGGATGAATGTGAGACATTACTTACTAAAAATTCTTAAAAAATTTGTTTAACTTAGAATCGTTATTTAAACAGTAGGTCGCTTTCTGATGATACATTGCCTGTAAATGACATTGCTGTGTGTCAGTGTCAGTGGTTAGAACATGGACAATTTTAAGGCTTGTTGAATCCTATGAGTCTATTAATACGATCCGTGCAGCAAAAAATTATGACATGTCCCAAGTTTGGTGCGGGATTGTGGCACAGATCCTGCAATAGAACTCTATCTCGATGCGATCCATGTTTTTCAATGATTCCACAGATGCCACATCCATTGAGTCTGCGAAAAACACAGATCCCATGTCACCTGCAAAGAGGGGGGGGGGGGGGGGGGGGGGCGCTCCTGGGCACACTAAAATCTCTACTGGGAATTTGCCTAATAAAACCTATTACAGAGTTCTTTTAAAATTGCCTGTACTGGTTTAAATTTGAACGATATAACAATTTTTTGCACAATAATTTTTCGGTGTTAGGGTATGTTCACACTATGGCCTACCACGGATTCTGAAGCTCGACACTGCTGCTCCCATAGGCTTCATTCTATGGTTTGGCAGATTTTGCCGTCCGCCCTAAGAATGAACCTGCTTATTCTTCAGAATCTGCCAAACCATAGAATGAAGCCTATGGGAGCAGCAGATATGCGAGCGGCCGCAAGTGGGGCGAGCCACAGAGTTCGCGGCGGGTGAACCACTGGGATTCCGCAGTGTGGATGTACCCCTAATAGGGCCCTTAGATCATCAGTGTAAAGAGCTCATCCTGTACAGCCGTTCTCCCGACAAGCAGATTGGTAGCCCTGCCCATTCTCTGACCAACAACTGCTGAGTGACAGCTGTCTGCCTATAAGGCTGTGTATGGCGGCCCTATTCCACCGGACGATTATCGTTCGCATAATCGTTAACGATCTCAAACGACCGCTATGGCGAAAGACCTGAAAACGTTCACTCATTTCCATGGAACGATAATCGTTACTTATGATCGTATTTGCGATAGTTTTTTCTTTACTATTGCGTTCGTATCTACTGCGAACGATGTCTTATTTAATGCGAACGATTTGCGAATGAGCAAAGATAAAAATAGGTCCAGGTCTTAGGGCCCTATATCACCAAACGATCATCGTTCAGATTATCGTTAAATCTCTAACGATAATCATTCGGTTGAAATGCAGTTAACGATTAACGACCGAACGAGAAATCGTTGATCGCTTTATAAGACCTGGACCTATTTTTATTGTTGCTCATTCGCAAAACGTTCGCATTTAATAAGATGTTGTTTGGTCGTTCGCAGTAGATACGAAGGCAATAGCGAAGAAATAGCGGAGAAAAAACGATCGCAAATACGATCATAAGTAACTATTATCGTTCCATGGAAATAAGTGAACGTTTTCAAGTCTTTCGCAATAGCGGTCGTTTGAGATCGTTAATCGGTAACGATTATGCGAACGATAATCGTCCGGTGGAATAGGGCCCTAACACTATGGTTACTCGAATATCACAGACTTGTATAGTTCACCAGACCCAATAGGAGCTTAGAGGATGGGGTACTACACCTCATTCTGCACATTGTGAAGGACCCTGAGAGGTTAAAGCATGGATGACCACCCACCAGTCTGCTCCACATCTCCATACCATTTACTCAATGCCAGGGATGGGGAACCTTCGGCCCTCCAGCTGTTGCAAAACTACAATTCCCACCATGCCTGGACAGCCGAAGGCTGTCCAGGCATGATGGGAGTTGTAGTTTTGCAACAGCTGGAGGGCTAAAGGTTCCCCATCCGTACTCTACTACGCATAACCTTGTTTTAAAACTGAGAATACAATGAGTCCTGAGTAGACGGATGCCGGGATGAATAGGACCTGGCCAATCCTTCCTTATTTTCCTGGTGTTTTCTGGTTAGGGATGATAGGATTCAGGGAGTGACACGCAGGAAGGAGGAGGCAGAGCGATCTGAGTAATGACATTCTCCAGCCGCGTGAGATGGCTGTAATATTCAGCACGATCATACATAACTAAATGACGGCACATGTACTGGACCGCAGCCGGAGCTCCGGGAAATCACCTGCTCAAATACATGTAAAATACTGGGAATCCTCTACTGATGAGAGATTTACCATACGAAAGGGAACCTATCCTGTTAGACATGTAAATTAATCTGCAGGCAGCGTTATATATAGCAGGAGGAGCGGAGACAACTCATATATAGTGTTCAGGATAACTGGTATTTTATTCTTTTAAATTGCAGCTTATTCTTCACCTAGGAGTCCAGTGGGCGGTTCCAGACAAGTGAGTGACAGCTACCTCTGTCCACTCATACAGGGAATGCTGTTTCAGTATAGAGGTTTTCTATAGGGATTTGCTGCTGCTCTGGACAGTTCCTGACATGGACAGAGGTGGCAGCAGAGAGCACTGTGTCAGACTGGAGAGAATACACCACTTCCTGCAGGACACACAGCAGTTGATAAGTACCGGAAAGATCGAGACTTTCAAATAGAAGTAAATTATAAATCAGTATACCTTTCTGACACCAGTTGATTTGAAATAAAAAAAAAATTGCTAGAGTGGCCCTTTAAATTCAGGGACCAGATGCTAAATGACCAGTAGTCTAGTAGGGACTGAAAACTGTATGATCTTCTGATCACCAAGGATCAAATATGGAAGAGCAATGTTGCTTTTATACATCATTTTTGGTGTGAACATATGTAACCTAGCTCCATAAAGTTAGATTAGTCAGATGAAGGGCTCTGTGTGTAAAAAAACAACGTATATGCTAAACATACTGTATACGCGCTTTAAAATGGAACCCTTGGGGTGACAGCTACCATGGCACAGAATCTGTCAGGGGCATGGCGTCCCTACCTGTGATATGCGGCCATCTATATCATTCGTAATGTGGTGTCCCTACATTGTAGTATAGTTTATTGTGCAGCGCTGCTCCTGTATACTATTGTACTCCCATATCCTCTAATTCAGTTTAGCAAAATTCTGGTTATTTCACTAGTTTTCTTTTTGAGAAAAATAGTTATAGCGGCCATGATAACACTGGGCCTGTATACTATTAGCTATATACTTTTATTTGTTCACCATTTTAATGTCGGTACTTACCTCCCGCTCGCCTCTTCTGAAGCCAAACTAACATCATGTGTTCAGAATACAATCTACCTGTATCATTATGTCACTAAATATAGGAACACAATAGATTTCAGCTCCGTCGAGTATAATGGATGGATGAACCGCATATGGATTGACTGTAAGAAGCGACGTCCGCACACTCCATGCACTCGGTATGTGAATAGAGAAACATATAGTTACAGTGAGTCTCATCTCCTTGCTTTACCTTGTTCTAATTATACTTACAAGGACTGAGGCTGATGTTCCCTTCACTCTCTACAATGTACAAGAAAGAAATGTGTAATTACTGAGGCTGTGGTCTGTGTACCGGCCTCCATAATCTCCTCCGCTCCATGGAAGTCAATGGATGAGTACACAACCGCAAGGATTTATCACACCTGCCCCAAAAAGTTCTACCTCTTGTTGTTTATACTCCATAATGCAGAAGGTTTAGGGGAACACTTCATCAAAGGGTTAGGGTCCTATTAGACTAAGCGTTTATTGGCCATATTTTGCTGATTATTGGCCAATAATCGCTTGGTTCAATGGGTGATGTTAATAGGCAATGATCAGCTGACATGCAGGACATTGGCTGATCGTTGTCTTTCAACATGTTGAAAGAGAACGATGCCAATAACAACGGTCGGCTGGCCTTTGCTCCGTGTCATAGGAGCCGCTCTTTTCTATTGATTATTAGATTTTTCGTTGTGCCGTTTAGGTGTGTCCTGTAATATAATTCCATTGACTTCAATGCAAAGGATAGGTCAATTAAAAAAATAATTGACCTAATAATTGAAATGTTCATTATTCTTACAGCTCCGTTTAACAATGGTCGTCGTTCACTACATTGTGTGAACAGCAGTCGTTGTTTGCATTGACTTTAAAGCAAATCATTTAATTATGAAAAGAATGGCCGTTGTGTAAATTGAAAACAGTGGCCATTTTTTTTCCCATAAAAAGAATGTTGTATGAAAATAGCCTCAAGGTCCTCATACTATTTAGTCAAAAGTTGGCCAAACCGACCTGCTTCAACATGACTGGCCTACAGTATGTATGGGGACCTCCTGGATTTTTGGATTTCAATAATCCCAAAATTTACCAATCCTGACACGTGTGTTAGTAAATAGTTGTATTTCTAATGACATAACTCCAGAACATATACTCTCAGAGTTTCCTTTGTGAAGGACTTGGGCTGTCCTTCACACTGAGAGCTCCCAGACCTGTGCGACTCTCAGATCTCAGGAGCTGGAATAGCAGAGCCCAACACAGAACTGTAGAGTGCAGAGCACAGAAGATTCTTACTTCTGGCCAGAACAGCCAACGACTGGAGGTGTCCGCCTTCCACCCAAAGCAGGAGGTGAAAGCAGGCCCGGAGCCTGAAAGAGGGGTAAATCGGTCAGCAAAATAAATACCCCTTTAAGCGGTTTGCACAGCTTTCCAGTAGACGGCTATAGCGTTCTTTTGTGCTGTAAAATAGCAGTGTGCACAACTTCATATATGATCCATAACCAGACATAAAATGTACATTAGCAGCAGTTCCGGGAACTGGCGATAAAATGCCTTTTTGGTATCATTTAATAGCAATGACGCGCCTATGAATTTACGGTTGCATAATCTTCAATTCATAACGTAAAGCCTCATTTTATACAAAGTGTAATTTTTTATTTTTTTTAAGAAAATGCCAGTATTTTGACCCATATTTTTCATGCACCAGTTAACTAGAAAATTACAGAACCTGAAGTGTCCTGATAAAATGTATCAAGGGGATTAGAACAACACAGAAGTCCCCCCGCCGCTGCAAGAAGCGGACGGCGAGTGAATGCTAAAGAAGCTGGAATTATTATATATATATTTTTCTGCCATTGAAAAATTAGGACCTCTGAATTTTTTAATTGTGAGGACTGATCATGAGAAAGCTCGGGGAATGCCGGGGCTCGGGCTCCACAATTTGTGGCCTCCTACATGCCGCACATTTTTAATTTTACACAAGCTGGACGTCTTCCCGGCAGCACATTGATTTGTGGACTACTTCCTAAAACACCCGCAGTGTAATTAAATATTAAGCCCCACTGTGATTTATGCTCTAAGAGGATTACCTGACAGACTGGGAGTAGCTTTCACACATCATCGGGTAAAATGAACTTTTTGATATCGTTAAGTCCATCTTATGTGAGGTAGGATTGATACTCGTATGGACGCTCTCCGTCTTCCGGGCGTTATGATACTACCATGGTTGCTTGGGTTTTGAGCGCTGCCGTCACCAACCTGTGAACGTTGCTGTTTGAATGGTAAAGCTCGGCAGTTAAAACTGTTGACTTGCGGCAACAGAGGCTTAAAGGGGTTGTTCACCAATTTTTTTTTTCTTTCAAATCAACTGGTGCCAGAGATTTGTAATTTACTTCTATTTAAAAATCTTGAGTCTTCCAGTTGTATGTTCTGTAGGAAGTAGTCTATTATTTCCAGTATAACACAGTGCTTTCTGCTGACATCACTGCCTTTAAAGGGGTATTACACCAAAAAGTTTTCTTTTAAATGAACTGGTGACAAAAAGTGCCAGAGTGTATATGTATTTGTAAAAGTAAAATTTTGGGTGGAAATAAAAAGTTAACCTTAAAGGAGAAGTCCGGCAAAAATCATTATTAAAGTATGGTATTGCCCCCCCCCCCCCAAAAAAAAAGTTATATAAATTACCCATATACACTTATTACAGGAAATGCTTATAACGTGCTTTTTTCCCTGCACTTACTACTGCATCAAGGCTTCACTTCCTGGATAACATGGTGATGTCACTTCCTGGATAACATGGTAATGTGACTTCCTGGATAACATGATGTCACTTCCTGGATAACATGGTGATGTCACTTCCTGGATAACATGGTGATGTCACTTCCTGGATAACATGGTGATGTCACTTCCTAAATAACATGGTGATGTCACTTCCTGGATAACATGGTGATGTCACTTCCTGGATAACATGGTAATGTCACCTCCTGGATAACATGGTAATGTCACCTCCTGGATAACATGGTGATGTCACTTCCTAAATAACATGGTGATGTCACTTCCTAAATAACATGGTGATGTCACTTCCTAGATAACATGGTGATGTCACTTCCTGGATAACATGGTGATGTCACTTCCTGGATAACATGGTAATGTCACTTCCTGGATAACATGGTGATGTCACTTCCTGGATAACATGGTGATGTCACTTCCTGGATAACATGGTGATGTCCCTTCCTGGATAACATGGTGATGTCCCTTCCTGGATAACATGGTGATGTCACTTCCTGGATAACATGGTGATGTCCCTTCCTGGATAACATGGTGATGTCCCTTCCTGGATAACATGGTGATGTCCCTTCCTGGATAACATGGTGATGTCCCTTCCTGGATAACATGGTGATGTCCCTTCCTGGATAACATGGTGATGTCCCTTCCTGGATAACATGGTGATGTCACTTCCTGGATAACATGGTGATGTCACTTCCTGGATAAAAAGGTTATGTCCCTTCCTGGATAACATGGTGATGAAGGGCGGCTACTAGTCATCTGGGCGGGGAGCCTAGAAGGATGATTGGCCGGTCAGTGGCCGCTCTGCCTGTTAGTCATCCCTGCAGTGCGCGCTAACAGGCAGAGAGCCATGACTAGTCACAGGTGGCTCCCTGCCAAGATGACTAGTTGCCGCCCCTCTTCTTGCCTCGCACGGCAGAATAAAAGTACTTTTCCTCCTTACTAAAGTTACTGCTGCAGACATAACTGAATGCTATGTGGAAGTCAATGGAAAAATACAATTCCCTGGTTAAAATCAGAAAACTACAGGATAACTATCAATCAGAGCAAATCCTAAATTCCTATTTACTGGATTAGCATAAACCTCTTTGCCCCCATAACTACTGCAGGCGTCCGCTCCACCTTCACAGCTCAGGTCAGGCCGGGGTTAATCGTATATTCTCTGTATAAGGATCTCTCTCTTCTCTCGGTTTTTGCCTCACTGGATAAAGAAGTAAAATTGTCTTATTGATGGGAAAGTAATGATAGACAAAGATGTTAAGGAATGTTAAATATTTTTTCTCAGACGCCTCCGACTGAGTTTTGAAAGTTGCAAGAAAACTGTCAGGCAATAAAGCAGAAGCAGCGAAGCCGGCAAAGTATTTATTTCTATCAATCCTTATTTCTCTGTGGACAAACTCTCCGACACTAAAGTTTTCACATAAATGGGTTTTCTTGGCTGTGTTGAAATGCCGACGTCTTCACAGGAATCTAAGCGGCGGAGATCACGGAGCCCGAAAGTGGAGGATGTCTCTGATACTTAATTACGAGGTCTACCTTATATACATAGATGTGCTCCGCACCGGGAACAGGCTGCAGTAGCCCGCCATTAGGAGCCGCTAAACATCGCCTTTAATAATGATGGTTATTTTATGTTTATGTTATTTTATGGTTATGTTATGTTTTATGCACGTGGCCTGGAATCATACCTGAATAATTTTTATTCTTTTGGTAAAAATGCGGGAAGGGGGGGGGGGGGGGGGCGACAAAAAACTTTCCATTAATCAAAGCAAACATGGAGGTGCGTAGACTATCCCTGCCCCTATCTAAGGCTTATTGTAAAGAACAATATTTCCATCAGTATTCTGCAACAACAGTGTTTGCTCTTTCATGTTCAAGGCAGCATAGTTCTGGCTTACAAATACTGCTGTGTGAAGAGGGGCTAATGCCGACAACATAGGTTCAAAGACTTAGGGCCCTATAACACGGAATGATAATCGTCCGAATTGTCCCCATCCGGATGGTTATCGCTCCGTGTAATAAACACAATGATCAGCCGATGACACGATCATTGGGTGATCATTGATATAGGTTTGGACCTATAATTGTCAGGCGCCGCCCGCACGCATCGCTATGTGTTATAGCTGTGCACTGCCGGTGGCTGACGATTTACAAACTCTACTCTACTCTATTATCCATTACCTATCCATGCTATAGGGCTCCTCTTGTGGTCTTCTCACCGAGTCCCGTGCGCTGCAGCTCCAGAGTGACCTGTCTGAGCGGACAGGCCGCTCAGCCAATCACTGTCCGGGACTGCCGCGGCCAGTGATTAGCTGAGCGGCCTGTCAGCTCAGACAGGCCAGGCCGCTCTGGAGCTGCAGCGCGCAGGACCCGGTGAGAAGAAGATCGCAAGAGGAGCCCTACAGCATGGATAGGTAAGGTATAGAGTTTAAGCAAGGGCTGCAAGGACATCGGTAACGATGTCCATACAACCCTTGTTAAACAATTATCGGGCCTTGTAATAGGCCCAGTAAACGAGAGCCGATCTAACAGATTGGCGCTTGTTTACAGTTATTATGGGGCCCCCATCGGCCTGTGTAATAGGATCCTAAGCTAGCGTTTATCCAGATTGTGTTCATGGTTTCCTGATTCTGGTTTTTGGCTTCACGACTTTGCCTTTGACTTACAACTTTGTACCGCACCAACCGCCTGTTACCGGCCTTGTTACCTGATCCCGCTTTCAGTACATACCAATACCATCCATATTAGAGAGGAATAGACTAGAATCTTACGTTTGACCTTCCTTTGTGTAATCCCATTAAAAGATTGTGCTCAAAGTAGTGAAGAACACACGCACACACACTGGAACTGATTGTTAGCCTTTTGGCCTAGGCTTAGGTCATCTGCTTTTGAAAATGACTTCTTAGGGGGGACTGTTAACGGATGTCATATTTTGTATAGTTAGTGAAGCCATTTGAATACGGAGCTGACCTTCTAAACACAGAGTTGTTTACATTCCTTAAAGCTCATGTAAGTAAGACTAGTGCTATGCAAGTAACTCTTTTTGTACCTCAGCCAATGAAGTACTGACACAAGCCTTAGTAGAAAAAACCCTGAGGATATATATAATGGCCACCATCTTTGAATAAATGAGATCTGCTTTGACCCCGTACGAGGTGTCAGTGTAATTCATCTCCATGTACATGAGATAATACTTTTAACTGTTGATTTGGAACAGACCGTCATTATGACAGCACTCTTGAGGTGCATCCATATAAATAGGACTCTCCATCGCAGCCTATGGGTAGTCCTTGACCATTTCTCTATCTCCCCGTAAAATATTTACATGTCCACCTTGCTCCTCCTGAAGCTAGGCCCAGTATACAAGGAGGCAAGTCTCCTATTTAGTGTAGGTACCCTTCGGGTTGAGAGCACCTTTTTGTAGCATATGGGCACTAATTTTCTAAAATGATCACCCGATAAAAATATGTCTGTCTTATGACGGCAGACGTCCACTTACTTTCAGCTGTTGTACATAAAAAAAGTCATAGTACATTACATGTGGCCACTCGAATGTAACACATGGACAGACCAGGTCCACTGCTGGTTAGCGGTTCTGTGCTTTGGGTCACAGAGGGAGGTCCGATGCAGCAGGTCAATATGCCCTAACAGGACATATGCAAAGGGACAGCCCAATTTACAATATTTAGCGTTTGCATATTACTTATTACCTGCAGTGACAGTGAAAACCCAAAACCATTGCACCAAAAGAAAGAAAAACAAAAAAAATAAAGAGAATATGATGACGCTACCTCCTTGTCTGGCCATGAAGCTTTCAGGACGGCCTGTGTTCTGAAAAATACCAACAGCTTGCTGTCCTCATCGCTCAGATTAAACGCCTGTTCCATAATCTGTAGAACATCAATCCTGGGTTTCACCGGTAACGAATCATCACCACAAAACGGCCGTAACCAGTCCAAGAGGTCGTCGGACGAGACAAGCTTCTCCCTATAAAATGAAAGAGGTAACTGAAAATCTGTATACAAGGTATATACAGTAGTAGCTGCTGTAGTCACAGTCTGTGACTACAGCAGCTACTACTGTATATACCTCCCACTTGGATATAGGAATACAGGACAACTAGAGCAAGAACAGTAAAATAAAAACCAATATATAGAAGTTTTGCAACAATATATGGAATACATACAACCACCATGACGTACCTGAAGCTTAGTATAACAGTTCTAACAGGCCATTGCGCGTCCTTACCTTACTAGATGGTTACAAAGGACATTGAGGAGATTCAATTTGTGCAAACTCATTTTTCTTAGAATTATTCTTTAGCAATAAGCTGAGTACAGGGTGTCCTGCTGATTGGACACCCCCCCCCCCACCACCACCATAATGATCAACTGCAAGATGTGTATGATGGGGCAGGTTGTGGATGAATGATGACAGCAGTGGGCAGGAAAGAAAGCTAAGGGGGCGAGTACGCAAACAGACCAATGACAAAGATGCATGATGGGAAATGTAGTTTCCTGGACGGCGCCATCTTGGATATAGATCAGCTTTTAGGAAAAATTTGTAACTCATGAGAAAGGAGAAAGACAGGAGATGGCTCAAAATACTCAGGGGGAATTGGTGGGTAAGGCCAGGTAGCAGTTCATTTTTTGGAAAGACAGGGGGTGCAGGACAATACTAAACACAGGAAACTTACCTACCCTCATGCCCCATAGCAATGTTCCTGGGTCCCTATGATAGCCACGGATGTCCTGCAGCTTTCCTGGCTGCAATGTCAGCTAAGTGGCACTGACTGGCGGAGTAGGCAATTGCTCAGCCGGGCCGTTACGTTGCAGCTGGAAGAGCCTGTCGGACGTACCTGATCTTCAGCATTGGAAAACAGACGGAAACACCTGTCAAAGGGACCCAGGCGCAGCGGACCAGAGGCACGAGGAGGGGTGAGCTCATTTTCTTGCACCCCTATGCCAGCCTGTCTGCCGTTTTTCATTTTCTTAGGGCTTCCTCTTTAAGGCTGGGTTCACACACAGTATATTTTAGTCAGTATTGTGGTCCTCATGGCAACCAAAACCAGGAGTGGATTGAAAACACAGATAGACTTTGTTCACACAATGTTGAAATTGAGTGGATGGCCGCCATATAACAGTAAATAACGGCCATTATTTCAATACAACAGCCGTTGTTTTAAAGTAAAAGCAAATATTTGTCATTAAATGACGGCCATCCACTCAATTTCAACATTATGTGGACAGAGCCTTTCTGTGTTTTCAATCCACTCCTGGTTTTGGTTGCCATGAGGACCAAATACTGCCTGAAATATACTGTGTGTGAACCCAGCCTAAGGTTGGATTGGAGGGAAGCAAGGGTGCTAGATGGAAGCCCAGAGAGTAGAATGTTGCAGTAATCATTTGGATAACATAGAGACAGAGTACCCTCGGCCCGTTGGCTTCAATTCTGCCATCCTTGTGTTACATCTGAATGGCCACCACGTAACGCCTTCATTTCCATTGCTCCAGCTTTTGCAAGGAAAATGCAGAGTTGGGCCGTAACCTCCCCAATGAATCTGCCTGGGGTGACAGGAGTCAGACCTGGAACAATTGGCTGGTCGGTTTGTGTAATGTATTGCTATGCTGGGTCATCCAGTGATAGAGTTGCTATAGCTAGTCTCCAATCTGGCTAATAGATGAAGGTCCAGAACAGAACATCGGACAATGAGATTCTAAGTATATAACCTCTGCACAAAAAAGAAAAACCAGGGCAAAATGAGAGCCCCTCCACTTTTCCTTTTCCTCGAGACCTAAGTAGTTAGTTTGGCTACTCGCATATATATATATATATATATATATATATATATATATATATATATATATTATTTCACCCTTTTTCCATGTTGACTTTGCAACCTAACAGCATTTAATAAAGAAGAATCCTTTCATAGAACTCGTGCAACTATTCTTGCTTCAACCTTCTGAGGATCCTGCTGGCATAAGGAGAGAGCTTTATACAGAGAGCAGAGAGAGGTGAGCGGCCTCACGGCTGGACGGCATCGCAGAACCTGCCCAACTCGGAAGCAACAAAATAACGCCATCAAATAGGGGAATTACCCGGCCACATATTGAACTGCAATTTTATGGGAAATTTACATGGGTCTGTGGGGGAGGGGCTAACCAAGAGGGTGGGGGCATTTACGTATTAAATTTATAGCCAATGTACGCCAATTCGGACGAATTCTGAGGCTGAAAGCACTGATGGGGGGTTTATGCGCTAGATTTACAAGTGTAAGTATTATTGGAATCATTAAAGGGGTATTCCACCATAACTTTTCATATGTTGCTTCCCATGGTGAGACTAACAATTCCTTCCATACTTGTTATTATCTATTCAGTCTCCTTCCCCCAGTTCTCAGCTGCTGCTTTCTGCTGAAGATACAGAAATCTGTATGTTAGCTTTTCTCTCTGTCTCCTCTCCCCCCCCCCCCCTCCCTTCTAAGATGGGAGATGTAAACAAATCCCGGGCTGGCTTTATCTATAACTTTGTAGCTTCCCAGCAATGCTGGGAGGGTTATTCTGAGGTCAGATTGTTACAATGAGACAAAAGTTACGATGTTGCAGGTACAGCCTGCCAGGGACTTGTTTCCATCAGCCGTCTCAGAAGGGAGGGGGAAGGAGGAGACACAGAGAAAAGCTCACACACAAAATTTTGTGTTTTCAGCAGCAGCTGCTCAGCCAGTGACGGATCAGCACTATGGAGCGGCAGTGCTCCTAATGGTCTTACCGGACAGTGGAGAACACAATTAACTGCACCGAAATGGCACAGAGGAGGATAATTAGACACATACCCTCCTCCTCAGCGTCTCCTGTACATGTCCTTATATCCGTCTAACCAGCTGATAGTTCCCCTTTAATGGTTCATCTATTTTTGCACACTAGGGTGCCTGATTCTTTGTGCGGTGAGCTTATGTGAGGCCTGACAGGTTCAAAGGGGAATGGCTGTAGGTTATCTGTGACCTGAACTGCTGAGCTTATGGGTGTGGGGAGGTGTACTGTTATCTTGACCTCATCTCAATATGCAAAGATAGGCAGCGTAAATGCAGACAGAAGTAGCTGTGGCCAAAAGCCAAATCATGACATGACTTGAAGGAGAGGGATTTGTTGTAGTGTAGCCAAAAAGACCCAACAATACTGGTGGCCTTAAAATTTCAGTAACTTGAGGGGCTGCAGTTTTGCGTTTTTTTGGATACAATTCAACATAGTGCTCTTCACATCAACCTTTGACTTTCCACCACAGCTACGTCAGTCTGTAGGTTTGGCCTTTGGGGTAATATCCTCAACCCAACTCACCACAAGTCCAATCCCCAAAAACAAAGCACAAGAAACCAGGGAGGATGTTTTTGCTAGAGACAAAGCATCTATGAATAAGAGATACACTTTGAGAAAGAATGTGTGGCACTCACCAATAAATACCTGCAATAAAAAAGTCTTTTATTCCGATTCAGGTCATGGAAGAGTAACAGATAATACAGGCAATAGACAGTTTCACGCTTTAATACATCACACACTTCCTCTCGGCCTTCTCGGTCATTCTTCCATGACCTGAATCGGAATAAAAAGACTTTTTTATTTCAAGTATTTATTGGTGAGTGCCACATGTTCTTTCTTAAAGTGTATTTGGATGAAGATTTCTCACTCTTTGCGTGTTGAGCACTACTGAAGTTCAAAAATTAAGCCTTCCGCAAGAAGGTCCACACGTGTTCCAGTGATTAATTGCGGCATTATAACCTGTAGTAGTGCTGGGGTATGCCTTCATGGTTATGACCTATGAATAAGAGCATTACCCCCCACCCCACTTGTGGCACTGCACATTATTTAGAAAATTAGAAGACTCTGTGTGAAACAACAAATTTATTTTTCCCAGAACCCAAAAAGCAACACTCAGCCCATCCTGTCACCGCTTGGTGCATCTTGTATACTTCACTGCTTACCAGCCTCTCCTGAGTAATCCCACTACTTCTGCTGGCAGCCTGCACAGCAATGACATGGCTGCCTCACACCGCCGCCTGTGCTTTCTGTGCCTGCCCTTGACATACACAAAGGGACATTGTTCTGGGATCAGATCTAACCTTGCTGATGACTATCCAGTCTGAAGTGCAATAATTAAGTTCCTAGGTCCTCCTGTGGCTGCGGCCAATCTCCCCCCGTCCCTGAGCGGCTTCTGCGGCTGAGGACACAGGGGCTCGGCTCTGCTGATCACATGCATGCTCTGGGAGTGTGCGGCACACAGCAGCCGACACACAAAGACAACCGCACGCTGACATACTGCACCCACACATGGGATTTGATTTTATTTATTCTATTTTACACAGAATCAGACTACAATGTAGCGGAGCTGCTACTGCCATTACTGGTATAACGCATAAGGCTATAGGCCCCCATGCAGTCCTATGTAAAACCTGCAGACAATATATGAGTCTTATGAGCTCTGCTGTATCCCAGACTGCCTTGATTCTATGGGATAGCACAGCAGAATAGAAGGGTATATACCACCGCATTCAATTCCCAAAGAACAAACTCAGCGGCACTCCCCCATATTAAAGAAGAATCCATTATTAAAGGGGTTGTTCATCGAAAAACAATTCTTTCAAATCAACTGGTGACAGAAAGCAATGGAGATTGGTCATTTACGGTTATTAAACAAATGTAAAGTCTCCCAGTACTTATCAGCTGCTGTATTGTCCTGCAGGAAGTGGTGTATTCTTTCCAGTCTGACACAGTGCTCTCCCGCTGTCCATGTCAGGAACTGTCCAGAGCAGCAGCAAATCCCCATAGAAAACCTCTCCTGCTCTCCAGACTGGAAAGGATACACCACTTCCTGCAGGACATACAGCAGCTAATAAGTACTGGAAGACTTGAGATTTTTTTTTTTTATACAAGTAAATTACGAATCTATGGCACTTGCTGGGACCAGTTGATTTGAATTTTTTTTTTTCCTGTGTACTACGCCTTTAAGGAAGTTACAGCAACTAATGTCAATAATTGAAATGAACATTCAGGGCTGAGCTGATGTGTAGGGTGCTCGGGGCAGAGGGTCCGGGTGTGACACATCTCTGGGGTGTCGTGCATTGACCCATCAACCATTGCTACTATTTGCTGCATCTGCTATGTGCTTCTCATGTCCCGGGCTCTGCCGCATCTGGACTAGAGGAGACAGGTCGGGTATTCCCCTCACCTTGATACGCTCCGGCAAACAAGAATGTTATTCAAATGCCATATTATCATAATTCGATTTAATCTTACAGGATAATACATTTACGTAGCCTACAGATACAAAGGCAGGAAGTAATAACCCTATATTTAACATAATGTGACATATGGGAGAATAAAAAGCACTCAAGCGATGACAGAAGCACAGTCACCATTAATTCCCATTGCCCTTCTATCTAAAACAGGTTATTCTTACACATTATGTGCTGGCCAGTGGAGCGACCTTTACTGGAGACAAGTGTGACCTCAATCCCTATATATATATATATATATATATATATATATATATATATATATATGAGCTCCCTGTACTGGGTGGGAGTGGGGGAGGGGCATGGTCTGCATAGCGGGGTCTACAGCTCTATACTCTGACCCAGGAAAGTCTCCCTCACCTCCCAAATCATAGCAGATCCACTTCAGGCTGGGGCTTGCATCAGGGGACAGGACTGTGGAGGTAATCTCTTCATAGTTCCCAGACAGAGAGTGCTGCTATACTGTGCCTACATCTGCCCTGCTCATTCCTCCATACTCCCTGCAGTCTCTGTCAGCCCTTGTGTTTCCCATCCTCTCCATTCCTGCTATCATGTGCCTGCACTTACACTCAGCTATACACACTGCTGCTATAATGTGCCTGCACTAACACTCTCTGTCACTGTCCTTCTGCACAGCTCGGTAATTTTCACTTCCTGATTGGTTCATGCTGAACACACCCCCTTCACCGCTGCTGTCATGTGACCACACAGACCCTGGACAGCAGCCCTGCTTCTCTATTCTAGCCTGTTGTACTACACTACTGCATAATGGGGATCTACTGTTCTATCCTATAACTACAAACTGCTGCAGTTTTTTTCAGTAAAAGTTTATATGTATTCATGAGGATTGGCATTCTCAGTGTTTGTCCCATTCAGCGCTGCCTACCTATCAATAATACTTCCAAGCAGAAATTAAGCCACCTGCTCAATCAAAATACACATATTTTTAGGGGAAAAAATCCACATTGGGGTTATTACATATACAGCGGACATTGCACGTATTCCCATGTAATATAGAGAGAACATCGCACGTATTCCCATGTAATAAAGAGCGGACATCGCACGTATTCCCATGTAATATAGAGCGGACATTGCACGTATTCCCATGTAATACAGAGCAGACATCGCACGTATTCCCATGTAATATATAGAGCGGACATCGCACATATTCCCATGTAATATATAGAGCGGACATCGCACGTATTCCCATGTAATATATAGAGCGGACATCGCACGTATTCCCATGTAATATATAGAGCGGACATCGCACGTATTCCCATGTAATATATAGAGCAGACATTGCACGTATTCCCATGTAATATAAAGCGGACATCGCACGTATTTATGTTATATAGAGCGGACATCGCACGTATTCCCATGTAATATTAAGCGGACATCGCACGTATTCCCATGTAATATAGAGCGGACATCGCACGTATTCCCATGTAATATTAAGCGGACATCGCACGTATTCCCATGTAATATAGAGCAGACATCGCACGTATTCCCATGTAATATATAGAGCGGACATCGCACGTATTCCCATGTAATACAGAGCGGACATCCCATGTATTCCCATGTACATCGCACGTATTCCCATGTAATACAGAGCGGACATCGCACGTATTCCCATGTAATATATAGAGCGGACATCGCACGTATTCCCATGTAATATAGAGCGGACATCGCACGTATTCCCATGTAATATATAGAGCGGACATCGCACGTATTCCCATGTAATATAGAGCGGACATCGCACGTATTCCCATGTAATATAGAGCGGGCATCGCACGTACTCCCATGTAATATAGAGCGGACATTGCACGTATTCCCATTTAATATAGAGCAGACATCGCACGTATTCCCATGTAATATAGAGCGGACATCGCACGTATTCCCATGTAATACAGAGCGGAAGTCCCTTGTATTCCCATGTACATCGCACGTATTCGCATCTAATATAGAGCGGACATCGCACGTATTCCCATGTAATATATAGAGCGGACATCGCACGTATTCCCATGTAATATAGAGCGGACATAGCACGTATTCCCATGTAATATAGAGCGGACATAGCACGTATTCCCATGTAATATAGAGCGGACATTGCACGTATTCCCATGTAATATATAGAGCGGAGATCGCACGTATTCCCATGTAATATATAGAGCGGACATCGCACGTATTCCCATGTAATATATAGAGCGGACATCGCACGTATTCCCATGTAATATATAGAGCGGACATCGCACGTATTCCCATGTAATATAGAGCGGACATCGCACGTATTCCCATGTAATATAGAGCGGACATCGCACGTATTCCCATGTAATATAGAGCGGACATCGCACGTATTCCCATGTAATATAAAGCGGACATCGCACGTATTCCCATGTAATATATAGAGCGGACATCGCACGTATTCCCATGTAATATAGAGCGGACATCGCACGTATTCCCATGTAATATAGAGCGGACATTGCACGCATTCCCATGTAATATAGAGCGGACATTGCACGTATTCCCATGTAATATATAGAGCGGAGATCGCACGTATTCCCATGTAATATTAAGCGGACATCGCACGTATTCCCATGTAATATAGAGCGGACATCGCACGTATTCCCATGTAATATTAAGCGGACATCGCACGTATTCCCATGTAATATAGAGCAGACATCGCACGTATTCCCATGTAATATATAGAGCGGACATCGCACGTATTCCCATGTAATACAGAGCGGACATCCCATGTATTCCCATGTACATCGCACGTATTCCCATGTAATACAGAGCGGACATCGCACGTATTCCCATGTAATATATAGAGCGGACATCGCACGTATTCCCATGTAATATAGAGCGGACATCGCACGTATTCCCATGTAATATATAGAGCGGACATCGCACGTATTCCCATGTAATATAGAGCGGACATCGCACGTATTCCCATGTAATATAGAGCGGGCATCGCACGTACTCCCATGTAATATAGAGCGGACATTGCACGTATTCCCATTTAATATAGAGCAGACATCGCACGTATTCCCATGTAATATAGAGCGGACATCGCACGTATTCCCATGTAATACAGAGCGGAAGTCCCATGTATTCCCATGTACATCGCACGTATTCGCATCTAATATAGAGCGGACATCGCACGTATTCCCATGTAATATATAGAGCGGACATCGCACGTATTCCCATGTAATATAGAGCGGACATAGCACGTATTCCCATGTAATATAGAGCGGACATTGCACGCATTCCCATGTAATATAGAGCGGACATTGCACGTATTCCCATGTAATATATTGAGCGGACATTACACGTATTCCCATGTAACGCAGAGCGGACATTGCATGTATTCCATGTAATATAGAGCGGACATCGCACGTATTCCCATGTAATATATAGAGCGGACATCGCACGTATTCCCATGTAATATATAGAGCAGACATTGCACGTATTCCCATGTAATATAAAGCGGACATCGCACGTATTTATGTTATATAGAGCGGACATCGCACGTATTCCCATGTAATATTAAGCGGACATCGCACGTATTCCCATGTAATATAGAGCGGACATCGCACGTATTCCCATGTAATATTAAGCGGACATCGCACGTATTCCCATGTAATATAGAGCAGACATCGCACGTATTCCCATGTAATATATAGAGCGGACATCGCACGTATTCCCATGTAATACAGAGCGGACATCCCATGTATTCCCATGTACATCGCACGTATTCCCATGTAATACAGAGCGGACATCGCACGTATTCCCATGTAATATATAGAGCGGACATCGCACGTATTCCCATGTAATATAGAGCGGACATCGCACGTATTCCCATGTAATATATAGAGCGGACATCGCACGTATTCCCATGTAATATAGAGCGGACATCGCACGTATTCCCATGTAATATAGAGCGGGCATCGCACGTACTCCCATGTAATATAGAGCGGACATTGCACGTATTCCCATTTAATATAGAGCAGACATCGCACGTATTCCCATGTAATATAGAGCGGACATCGCACGTATTCCCATGTAATACAGAGCGGAAGTCCCATGTATTCCCATGTACATCGCACGTATTCGCATCTAATATAGAGCGGACATCGCACGTATTCCCATGTAATATATAGAGCGGACATCGCACGTATTCCCATGTAATATAGAGCGGACATAGCACGTATTCCCATGTAATATAGAGCGGACATTGCACGCATTCCCATGTAATATAGAGCGGACATTGCACGTATTCCCATGTAATATATAGAGCGGAGATCGCACGTATTCCCATGTAATATATAGAGCGGACATCGCACGTATTCCCATGTAATATATAGAGCGGACATCGCACGTATTCCCATGTAATATATAGAGCGGACATCGCACGTATTCCCATGTAATATAGAGCGGACATCGCACGTATTCCCATGTAATATAGAGCGGACATCGCACGTATTCCCATGTAATATAGAGCGGACATCGCACGTATTCCCATGTAATATAGAGCGGACATCGCACGTATTCCCATGTAATATATAGAGCGGACATCGCACGTATTCCCATGTAATATAGAGCGGACATCGCACGTATTCCCATGTAATATAGAGCGGACATTGCACGCATTCCCATGTAATATAGAGCGGACATTGCACGTATTCCCATGTAATATATAGAGCGGAGATCGCACGTATTCCCATGTAATATATAGAGCGGACATCGCACGTATTCCCATGTAATATATAGAGCGGACATCGCACGTATTCCCATGTAATATAGAGCGGACATTGCACGTATTCCCATGTAATATAGAGCGGACATCGCACGTATTCCCATGTAATATATAGAACGGACATCGCACGTATTCCCATGTAATATAGAGCGGACATAGCACGTATTCCCATGTAACGCAGAGCGGACATCGCACGTATTCCCATGTAATAAAGAGCAAATATCGCACGTATTCCCATGTAATATAGAGAGGACATCGCACGTATTCCCATGTAATATAGAGCGGACATCGCACGTATTCCCATGTAATATAAAGCGGACATCGCACATATTCCCATTTAATAAAGAGCAAATATCGCACATATTCCCATGTAATATTGAGCGGACATTACACGTATTCCCATGTAACGCAGAGCGGACATTGCATGTATTCCATGTAATATAGAGCGGACATCGCACGTATTCCCATGTAATATATAGAGCGGACATCGCACGTATTCCCATGTAATATATAGAGCAGACATTGCACGTATTCCCATGTAATATAAAGCGGACATCGCACGTATTTATGTTATATAGAGCGGACATCGCACGTATTCCCATGTAATATATAGAGCGGACATCGCACGTATTCCCATGTAATATAGAGGCGGACATCGCACGTATTCCCATGTAATATTAAGCGGACATCGCACGTATTCCCATGTAATATAGAGCAGACATCGCACGTATTCCCATGTAATATATAGAGCGGACATCGCACGTATTCCCATGTAATACAGAGCGGACATCCCATGTATTCCCATGTACATCGCACGTATTCCCATGTAATACAGAGCGGACATCGCACGTATTCCCATGTAATATATAGAGCGGACATCGCACGTATTCCCATGTAATATAGAGCGGACATCGCACGTATTCCCATGTAATATATAGAGCGGACATCGCACGTATTCCCATGTAATATAGAGCGGACATCGCACGTATTCCCATGTAATATAGAGCGGGCATAGCACGTACTCCCATGTAATATAGAGCGGACATTGCACGTATTCCCATTTAATATAGAGCAGACATCGCACGTATTCCCATGTAATATAGAGCGGACATCGCACGTATTCCCATGTAATACAGAGCGGAAGTCCCATGTATTCCCATGTACATCGCACGTATTCGCATCTAATATAGAGCGGACATCGCACGTATTCCCATGTAATATATAGAGCGGACATCGCACGTATTCCCATGTAATATAGAGCGGACATAGCACGTATTCCCATGTAATATAGAGCGGACATTGCACGCATTCCCATGTAATATAGAGCGGACATTGCACGTATTCCCATGTAATATATAGAGCGGAGATCGCACGTATTCCCATGTAATATATAGAGCGGACATCGCACGTATTCCCATGTAATATATAGAGCGGACATCGCACGTATTCCCATGTAATATATAGAGCGGACATCGCACGTATTCCCATGTAATATAGAGCGGACATCGCACGTATTCCCATGTAATATAGAGCGGACATCGCACGTATTCCCATGTAATATAGAGCGGACATCGCACGTATTCCCATGTAATATAAAGCGGACATCGCACGTATTCCCATGTAATATATAGAGCGGACATCGCACGTATTCCCATGTAATATAGAGCGGACATCGCACGTATTCCCATGTAATATAGAGCGGACATTGCACGCATTCCCATGTAATATAGAGCGGACATTGCACGTATTCCCATGTAATATATAGAGCGGACATCGCACGTATTCCCATGTAATATATAGAGCGGACATCGCACGTATTCCCATGTAATATATAGAGCGGACATCGCACGTATTCCCATGTAATATAGAGCGGACATTGCACGTATTCCCATGTAATATAGAGCGGACATCGCACGTATTCCCATGTAATATATAGAACGGACATCGCACGTATTCCCATGTAATATAGAGCGGACATAGCACGTATTCCCATGTAACGCAGAGCGGACATCGCACGTATTCCCATGTAATAAAGAGCAAATATCGCACGTATTCCCATGTAATATAGAGCGGACATCGCACGTATTCCCATGTAATATAGAGCGGACATCGCACGTATTCCCATGTAATATAAAGCGGACATCGCACGTATTCCCATGTAATATATAGAGCGGACATCGCACGTATTCCCATGTAATATAGAGCGGACATCGCACATATTCCCATTTAATAAAGAGCGGACATTGCACGTATTCCCATGTAATATATAGAGCGGACATTGCACGTATTCCCATGTAATATATAGAGCGGACATCGCACGTATTCCCATGTAATATAGAGCGGACATCGCACATATTCCCATGAAATATATAGAGCGGACATCGCACGTATTCCCATGAAATATATAGAGCGGACATCGCACGTATTCCCATGTAATATAGAGCGGACATCGCACGTATTCCCATGTAATATAGAGCGGACATCGCACGTATTCCCATGTAATATAGAGCGGACATCGCACGTATTATAGAGCGGACATCGCACGTATTCCCATGTAATATATAGAGCGGACATCGCACGTATTCCCATGTAATATATAGAGCGGACATCGCACGAATTCCCCTGTAATATATAGAGCGGACATCACACGTATTCCCATGTAATATAGAGCGGACATCGCACGTATTATAGAGCGGACATCGCACGTATTCCCATGTAATATATAGAGCGGACATCGCACGTATTCCCATGTAATATAGAGCGGACATAGCACGTATTCCCATGTAATATAGAGCGGACATTGCACGCATTCCCATGTAATATAGAGCGGACATTGCACGTATTCCCATGTAATATATAGAGCGGAGATCGCACGTATTCCCATGTAATATATAGAGCGGACATCGCACGTATTCCCATGTAATATATAGAGCGGACATCGCACGTATTCCCATGTAATATATAGAGCGGACATCGCACGTATTCCCATGTAATATAGAGCGGACATCGCACGTATTCCCATGTAATATAGAGCGGACATCGCACGTATTCCCATGTAATATAGAGCGGACATCGCACGTATTCCCATGTAATATAAAGCGGACATCGCACGTATTCCCATGTAATATATAGAGCGGACATCGCACGTATTCCCATGTAATATAGAGCGGACATCGCACGTATTCCCATGTAATATAGAGCGGACATTGCACGCATTCCCATGTAATATAGAGCGGACATTGCACGTATTCCCATGTAATATATAGAGCGGAGATCGCACGTATTCCCATGTAATATAGAGCGGACATCGCACGTATTCCCATGTAATATATAGAGCGGACATCGCACGTATTCCCATGTAATATAGAGCGGACATTGCACGTATTCCCATGTAATATAGAGCGGACATCGCACGTATTCCCATGTAATATATAGAACGGACATCGCACGTATTCCCATGTAATATAGAGCGGACATAGCACGTATTCCCATGTAACGCAGAGCGGACATCGCACGTATTCCCATGTAATAAAGAGCAAATATCGCACGTATTCCCATGTAATATAGAGCGGACATCGCACGTATTCCCATGTAATATAGAGCGGACATCGCACGTATTCCCATGTAATATAAAGCGGACATCGCACGTATTCCCATGTAATATATAGAGCGGACATCGCACGTATTCCCATGTAATATAGAGCGGACATCGCACATATTCCCATTTAATAAAGAGCGGACATTGCACGTATTCCCATGTAATATATAGAGCGGACATTGCACGTATTCCCATGTAATATATAGAGCGGACATCGCACGTATTCCCATGTAATATAGAGCGGACATCGCACATATTCCCATGAAATATATAGAGCGGACATCGCACGTATTCCCATGAAATATATAGAGCGGACATCGCACGTATTCCCATGTAATATAGAGCGGACATCGCACGTATTCCCATGTAATATAGAGCGGACATCGCACGTATTCCCATGTAATATAGAGCGGACATCGCACGTATTATAGAGCGGACATCGCACGTATTCCCATGTAATATATAGAGCGGACATCGCACGTATTCCCATGTAATATATAGAGCGGACATCGCACGAATTCCCCTGTAATATATAGAGCGGACATCACACGTATTCCCATGTAATATAGAGCGGACATCGCACGTATTATAGAGCGGACATCGCACGTATTCCCATGTAATATATAGAGCGGACATCGCACGTATTCCCATGTAATATATAGAGCGGACATCGCACGAATTCCCCTGTAATATATAGAGCGGACATCACACGTATTCCCATGTAATATAGAGCGGACATCGCACGTATTATAGAGCGGACATCGCACGTATTCCCATGTAATATAGAGCGGACATCGCACATATTCCCATGTAATATAGAGCGGGCATTGCACATATTCCCATTTAAGCTGTGAAATTCCGTCCCCGCTTCCTTTTCTTTTAATTAATGAAAGTTCTATTACAGACACATGATGAATCACTTAAACGGTCTCCCGAGAAGCCAGGCTCATAAAAAAGGATTTCTGTGATGACAGCAAGACGACAACATTTAATACCTGAAAAACGATGGTTGGATGGGGACCCGGCCCACCATCTGGCCGCGAATGAGGGACGACACGGAGTGTGTGATATAACATACCGTTACGGTAAACACAATATGCTCAAGAACCGGCTGAAGAAAACACAGAAGGGAGCTGATCGGGGGAAGAAGAGGAGCTTATTCTTATTCTTGTGTCAAGACAATTTATTATCTGATGTTTGCTGGACGTTGTTAGAATTGAATAATGCCCAAAAATTTAACAGGTCAGGAATAGACACACAAGCACATGCATATTTTCTTTTTTTTTTTGCATAACACTTTATCCGTTTAGAGAGAATCCCCACTAAATCGAGAGCACAATGACTATAAACAACATTAGGCAACAAATCGCCCGTCACAGAACAGGATTATTAGGTAATTGCGGTACATATACTGAAGGTCAGGGGGATTAAAGGGGTTAACCAGCATTACAAAAACATGGCTACTATCTTTTAAAGACAGCACCGCTCTTGTCTCCAGTTTGGGTGGGGTTTTGCGTCTCGGTTCCATTGAAAGTGAATAGAGCATAAGGCTGGAGACATGAGCGGTGCTGTCTTGGGGAGAAAGTGGCCATGTTTTTATAAGGCTGGATAACTCCTTTAAAGTGTACCTCTCATTTAAAAAAAAAATGTTTAATCAATTGTGATCTGAAGGATCCTCTGGGCATGTGACCGAGACAGTTCCGTAGGCTTTCATTAGGAGTCCATCTTGGTCATGTGGCACAGAGATGGGGAAGAACATGCTTAAAGGGGTTATTAGGAGAGAAGGAAAGGTCCTACCTCTTCTGCTTTCCGGAGACTTCACTTTTCTCCTTTTGACCATCTGGTGATAACGTCCAAGACAAGAAGGAGGTGGGACCATGTTGTGGGCATTGATCAATAGCTGCCCAACGTTATCTATGAACATGCCAAAGAAGAGCTCTGGAGCCTCATTGAGGAGTCTCGAAACACAGGACTAGCCAGATATCCTTCCGGGAAGGACCCAGCCAAGGGTCCTTCCAGGAGGGATATCTGGCTAGTCTTGTGTTTCGAGACTCTTCATTGAGGCTTCACAGGCTCTTCTTTTGCATGTTTATGTTTCCCAGGGTGCAACACACCTAGGATTTCACTGCATTGAGAGTTGTCGTTTGGCTAGTCTCCCTGAGATCAGCGATCTGTTTCTCTTATGGCTTTACTAGCCATTGCTCCCACCAAGCCAGAATCCTGCTCCACACTGATGAGGGACAACACCCCAAAACAGCTGTCTGTGGATGGATGCCTGGCCTTGGATTTTCCTTTGTCATTACATTGACTTATAGGGCCACTTAATATGGCGGATTTGGTGGTTTCCCTACAGGAGCCGCCCCTTGGCTAGTCCTGTGTTTCAAGACTCTTCAATGAGGCTCCACGGGCTCTTCCTTTGCATGTTCATGTTTCCCAGGGGGCAATGCACCTAGGATTTCACTGCATTGAGCGCTTTCACTAGCAGCCGGCAGTGTTGTCGCTTGGCTGGTCTCCCTGAGATAAGCGATCAGTTTCTCTTACATTACCTATGTCACAGCCACATCGGGCAGCTATTGGACATTGTGTACAGGTTTCCACGTTTTAGTGGTAACCACTGGGCAAGGCACCATCAGAAAGAGGAGGAAAAAACTTTGACTGTCTGTGCATGTGCTAGAGGAGGCTGGGTAGGAGAGCTGCGGCTTCTACAGAGACTATCGAGGGTCAATTTGAAATGGCAATGACAGACACCCCCCCCCCCCTCTTTTTTTTTCTGAGGATTGGATTTTAAAGAAAAAAAAAAGCTATCACCAAATATTACACTGCTGCAAGTATTAAAAAAATTGACAGGATCTCATCAAAAATGTATCTGATTCTCCCGCTGTCTGCCAGGTGATAATGGAGTTTACATGCTTATCCCGACGTACAGAGCCCTGGATGCTGCGGTTGTGGATGACACCTTGTTTGATAAAGCTTCCCATTATTTATAAGAGTATTTATTATTTACACGGTGTCATGTGTAAAAATCCGAACAGATTGCAGCATGGATGAAGAACACACCACAGCGTGTAGGAGAGACCGCCTTACACTGCCTGAGGGTACACTGACATATAGCTAATAAATCTGGCCCATTATGTATAGAAAGTGGGCAAGTGGAGACCTCCAGGTGATAGTTTTTGTCTGTTTGTTTTTTTTTTTTTTGTTTGTTTTTTGGGGGGGGGGGAGTTTATATGGAGGGACAAGAGAAAAAAAAAACCTCTTCATTACCGTTATTACAAAGCAAAAGAAACAAACAAAGGGGAAAAAAAGCTATTGGAAATTGCGTTCATGCGGGTACGTTTTAGCTGGCCCACCAGTAATGAGCAGGAGATGTAGCACATTACACTAGGAAAAGCTTGGATATGACCAGAAAGACAGGAAAAGCTCTGTTATCCAAATTCTTTTAGAGTAGCATCAAAGCTGAAAAGTAGATGATTAAAGTAGAGATGAGCGGGACTCCAGCATGCTACTCGAAACCCTCGGGCTGCATCACACTTCTTCAGCCACCGGTAATCACGTTAAGCGATAGAACTCAAGCATGCCCGAGTTGTGCTCCTCTCTAGTTGTAATGTTACTTCAAGAGGTACAAGATCGAAATATTCTTCTTCTATATCTGTAACACCAGTGGCCGGCGCTAGCTGGCATAATATAACCCATGGCACTCACCAGTTTTGTCCATGCCCCATGTCGGCAGCCAGTGGGTGAGTAGGGGAGGGGCTGCAGGAAGCTGGGGGGGGGGACTGCCCAGGTGATCACTAGATTGTCCGGGCAGCCCATAGCTCATAGTAGCGGTCTGCTGCCGCCGCTCCTGTTCCGCGGTGCGACGGCAGAAGGTTGTTGCTATATTAGCCGTTTGTCTTTTAACATGTTGAAAGATAAACAACTGCAACGATCGGCCGATATTTTTGATGTCGGCTGATTGTTGCTTTCTATTACCCAAGATGATTATCGTCCGAATATGGCCGATAATCGTTTCTTGTAATAGGGCCTTAAACGACTTAAGACAGTTAAGTCGATTAGGTAGCAAAGCAGGTCCATACCCATTGTCCAATACCTCGTTCTTAGCTACTTCTTAGCTTTGTGCTTTTTTTTTTTTTTTGTCCACGTTGTTGTAGCTGTGGACCATAAAGAGAAGAGTAGGGATGGTCCGAAACGAGTTCGGTTCGGGTTCGTACGAACCCGAACCCTCGGTAATGATTCCCGCTGTCTGCCCGCTCCGTGGAGCAGGCGGATCCAGCGGGAGGACCGCCTGGAAAACTGGGATACAGCCATAGCCATAGGCTGTATCCCAGTTTTCCAGGCGTTACTCCCGCTGGATCTGCTGCCGAGCGTTCGGGTTCATACGAACCCGAACCTCGGCAGGTTCGGACCATCCCTAAAGAAAAGATTTCTTTCTTGATTGCCACTTTATGTCTTTTTGCATAGGCCGAGTTTGCCCCTTGACCTGGCATAATATACGCGACCAACTGTAAAGCTCTGTCGCAAATTAACCCAGCTCATACGTGGTATAAACTTTGGTATAATCTTTCTGCGTGTCTGCAAGCAACAACCAAACCACTAACGGAAATTTTTCGTAATATCGTTCATGGCATTTTTTTGAGACGACCATAAAATCATTGGTAATCGTTCATAAATCTTTTAGTGCACGGACACATCGTTCGTTGTTATGATTGTTCGTACACTGGATAAGACGAGTAACGACTATCTCTCCGTGTATTATGGTCAACCATTTTAGGTCATTCACATTCGTTTGCAATTGTTTATCGTTAATCAAAGAAAAATAGTAAAAGTGGCGGAATCCCGCCTGGCTCAGTGTCTCACAGTGTCTCTATGGGGGCTGCCTGGGTGATCGCTTGATCGTCCGGGCAGCCCATAGCAGATAGCAGCAGTCTGCTGTCGTCGTTCCTGCTTAGCAGAGGGACGGCAGCAGATCGCTGCTATATTAGTCGTTTGTCTTTCAACATGTTAAAAAACAAATGACTGCAACGATCAGCCGCCATCGTTCATGTCAGCTGATCGCTGCCTTCTAAAACACAAGACGATTATTGGCACAATGAGGTGCAGGTAGAAGCAACAAGATACACAAAAAAAAAGAAATCAGATGAATGTATCGGCCAAAAGTGAATGAATAGTTGTCTCTGGAACTTTGTAGCCCTGGGCCAGAGCCTAGAGAGCTTTCCTGTAGTTTTTAATATTCATAAAAAGTTGAATTCTCCACTAAGCGTTTTTTTTTTTTTGTACCATTATATTAAGGTGTTGATTACGTGTCGAGACTTTAGTGCGCACCAAATCAATGGAGTCTGTTTATCTGAAGAGTCTCGCAAAAAGCTCGTTTCACATACCCCGGATTCTCACCACAGGGAATGTTGTTTGCCAGTCAAGCAATTTGTCAGGACCCTAAAAGTACAAAATAATCTCCATTTTAATGAGGAAAAACAAGACAGACAATTGATAAAGGTGAGCACAAAATGTCAACTACCTGTACATAATTTAAACAATGACATTTCAGCCTTTTTAGTTGCGTCAGGCGAGCGATCAGCATGAAATATGACTACATGCAATATTAACTGTTTATTAATGATCCTACCATGTAAGAAAGGAAAGAACTATGCGCCTCCCTAAGACTCCCATCATATGTCGGGTGTCTATTTGACGGCAAGATCGGTGCAGGCCGCAGCGCTATACTTGCCTTGCCGAGAAAATACAGAAACCATCAAGTCAATGATGTAAATGGATTCCAGTCAAAGCTTGATGGTTTTTGTTACAAACGGAACCAGCTATGTTGAACAATGGTGTGCGGATTGTGCTACCTGGGCGGGGCTTCACAGGCAAAGCGCCACTTAGCCACACCCACATTGCCACCGTAGGCCCCGCAACGTCATTGGCGCATAGGTGCCACCTCCTCGACGGCCATTGGTACATGCCAGCCTAAAGGTCTAGGCTCCACCTTCTCTTGGTAAGCCCATACCATTGGCCGCTGAGGGGGCAGGGTCTATGCACCAATGAAGTCACAGAGGCGGGGCTAAGTGGTGCTTCGGCCATGAAGCTCTGCCCAGGTAGCATAGTCCGCAGATGATAAAAGATGACTTTTTACTAAAACAAACACTATGACGTATGCTATAAAATAAGGTACAAAAACTGCAAAAGTTACCCTTTCCACCTGTGTAGAGAAGTGAGAATGCAAAAAGGGGTGACAGTGTAACTTTAAATTCACCAGTCTATAACATCTGGAAAAACTTCTTTCATACTGTATAATTCAGGGATGGGGAACCTATGGCCATCCAGCTGTAGCAAAACTACAGTTCCCATCATGCCCCAGACTTAATGGGGATTGTAGTTTTGCAACAGCTGGAGGGCAAAAAGCTCCCCGTCCCTGGTATATTGTAATGCTAACAACATTAAAGAAAATTTAGGACTCTGATCCAAGTTCCATCCAGTTTTGCAGACTGCCAAGGGTCAGAAAGCAATCTTCTTCTGAACTACAGACGTAATTGTTATTGCTATAGTATCGTAGTATTATGAAACGTGGCTATCATTATGACTATAGTATAGCTACACACACAGAGTATAAAAACTTAACTTCCATGAAGCTATAGCCACTTTTAAAGTAAACTTCCAGTGACCCACCTAGAAACCTCTTATTATACGTATCAGAGTGTAAAAATTTCTTTTGAATTAAATAGTGTAAATAATAATAACAATAATATAAATAATAATAATAATAATCAAGGCCGGCGTCAGCACCCGGCATACTCGGGCAAGTGCCGGGGCCCACGGCCGCTCAGGGGGCCCCCGACACTTGCCCGAGCAGTGAGCCAGACGCCCGCCTCATCACTAACCTCCGGACACCTGGGGGGAGGGTGCTGCCGACCCTGAGTCCGGATGTGTGCGTGTGTGGGGGGGGGGGGGTTGCTAGAAGGACCTGCTGTGTTTGCTGCAGAGCAATGGGGAGGGACCTGTGGTGACGTCATAAGGGGGTGGGGCTGAGAACGGGAGAGGCTGCATATGGATGAAGGACCTGTGATCATTGTCATGTGACATGAGGGGGCGGGGCTCACGTATACCTTCTTTCTGTATGCTGTGAGTTGTAGTCCTCCTCTTATACCTCCTCCTGTAATGGCCTCTGATATCCCATAATAACAGGCTGGACATGCTGGGAGTTGTAGTCCTATTATATCTCCTCCTGTAATGGCCTCTGATCTCCCATAATAACAGGCTGGACATGCTGGGAGTTGTAGTCCTCTTATACAACCTCCTGTGATGTCCTCTGATCTCACATAATAACAGGCTGGACATGCTGGGAGTTGTAGTTCCCCCGGTATACCTCATGTAATGAGGACCCGTTCCCCCGTCCGTATTAGTGAGTATGGTTTTATTTTTTTTATTTTCTTGTGTTGAGGGAGAGCAGGGGGCATTTCTATGGGGCAGGGGACATTACTATGGGGGCAGAGGACATTACTATGGGGGCAGGGGACATTACTATGGGGGCAGAGGACATTACTATGAGGGCAAAGGACATTACTATGAGGGCAAAGGACATTACTATGGGGCAGGGGACATTACTATGGGGACAGAGCAGGGGCATTACTATGGGGACAGAGCAGGGGACATTACTATGGGGAGCAGGGGATATTACTATGGAGGCAGAGGACATTACTATGGGGAGCAGGGGATATTACTATGGGGGCAGGGGACATTACTATGGGGAGCAGGGGATATTACTATGGAGGCAGAGGACATTACTATGGGGAGCAGGGGATATTACTATGGGGGCAGGGGACATTACTATGGGGAGCAGGGGATATTACTATGGAGGCAGAGGACATTACTATGGGGGCAGAGGACATTACTATGGGGGCAGGGGACATTACTATGGGGAGCAGGGAGCATTACTATGGGGACAGAGGACATTATTATGGGGCAGGGGACATTACTATGTGGACAGAGCAGGGGACATTACTATGGGGGGCAGAGGACATTACTATGGGGGCAGAGGACATTACTATGGGGGCAGGGGACATTACTATGGGGGCAGAGGACATTACTATGGGGGCAGGGGACATTACTATGGGGGCAGAGGACATTACTATGGGGGCAGAGGACATTACTATGGGGGCAGAGGACATTACTATGGGGGCAGGGGACATTACTATGGGGAGCAGGGAGCATTACTATGGGGACAGAGGACATTATTATGGGGGCAGGGGACATTACTATGGGGGCAGGGGACATTACTATGGGGGCAGGGGACATTACTATGGGGGCAGGGGACATTACTATGGGGGCAGAGGACATAACTATGGGGGCAGAGGACATTACTATGGGGGCAGGGGACATTACTATGGGGAGCAGGGAGCATTACTATGGGGACAGAGGACATTATTATGGGGCAGGGGACATTACTATGTGGACAGAGCAGGGGACATTACTATGGGGGGCAGGGGACATTACTATGGGGGCAGGGGACATTACTATGGGGGCAGGGGACATTACTATGGGGGCAGGGGACATTACTATGGGGGTAGAGCAGGGGCATTACTATGGGGACAGAGCAGGAGACATTACTATGGGGAGCAGGGGACATTACTATGGGGAGCAGGGGACATTACTATGGGGAGCAGGGGACATTACTATGGGGAGCAGGGGACATTACTATGGGGGCAGGGGACATTACTATGGGGAGCAGGGGACATTACTATGGGGGCAGGGGACATTACTATGGGGGCAGGGGACATTACTATGGGGAGCAGGGGATATTACTATTGGGGCAGGGGACATTACTATGGGGACAAAGGGCATCTTTACTATATGGAGGGCACAGCATTGGGACATTATTACTATATGGGGGGCACAGCACGGGACCTACAAACCTCCTTACTTTACTGCACATGACGCCAAACAGCGGAGTTACTACTGTATAGGAGTCTATGGGTGGGAAAAAGGGAAGGAAGTTGCTGGAAATGTGCGGAGTCTAACATGTTTGTCTGACAGGTTCCGAAGAGATGAATTGTAGCTTGAAGATATCATCATGGAGGTCTGGGCAAGATGGAGAGGAAACGGAGAGCGATCGCCTCAGATCAAAGAAGACGTCACCTGTGAGTTACTGGATTACGGTTTTTTTCAGTATTTTGTCAAACTTTATTTGGTAGGTGTGCCCCGAGGTGTGCTATACAAAGGGGCCCGCTGAGGCTCTCTCACCCAAGGGCCCACAAAAACCTGGAGCCGGCCCTGATAATAATAATAGTATCCTTTACTTCCTCCCTGCTAAGCGAGAGTTATACAGCTGAAATAACTGTACTGTTATAAAAAATGAGACTACTAATATTTATTAAGGTATATTCACTTGTTATTTTCAGCAGCCAGAAAGCCGGTCAGTCTCACAGACTGAAGTCACGTAATAAGAGGAGTAATGTCTGTCTCCCAGGCTGCACTCTCCTTACATTCAGAGCTTGAGTTACAGCTAGTGTGACCCTCTTTAGGTGCCATGTTTTTCTTTTCTTTCAATTTCTTTCTCTTCTCAGGAAGTTGAAGAGGGTATATGCGTATATGCCTCTTCTTCTTCTCTCCCACAGAAACCTGCGACTTGCGGGGCTATCACCCAGAATAAAAATTATCTGTATTTTATATTAGCAGTTAATTAAAAAAAATGTCCGGGGGCAAAGCTGGGTAATTTTGCTAGTGATAAATATATTCCGGTAAACATTTATAATGGTTCTATACAATGTACCACTAATGTATACAGGTCTGCGTCCCTTTAAATTGCTGCAAACAAACTTTTCTGCTTATTGCGAGATGTTTATGGCGGCAGGAGTCAGAAACTTTTGAGAAATAGGGGGTTTAGTTGAAGAGCTGTACGGCTACCATGGCTGTTACTCACAAGTGTCAAAGGCTTCTTAGGTAAAGGCCAAAATGATTTGTGCAGCACGAGAAGAGCCATTTCTCAAAGCCAAGAAATCCAGGAAGAATAGGTTGTCAACCGAAGTAAGGTAACTGCTCCGGACGGCGACAACTTCTCAGCTGCCAGATGAAATACAGGTCTGACATTAGTACGTCATGAAAATAAAATGGAACTTCACGATGGATGGGGAGCGGGGAAATGAAAGTGATTTCAAGCTCCAGGTACAAGCTAGTGGGATTTGTGGAGCATGGTCCTACTGTAAGCGGCCGTGGAGTCATCTCATGTCTGATATATTATACCGGGGGCACAGCGACAAGTCAGATGACCCCCCCCCCCTTATGGAAGTGTTCTTCCTCTTCCATGGATGGTCTCATTGTGCGCCATGTTGTATGTCATGGATCAAAGACCGTGAGCAACTGATAGGACAATCAAGGCTTAAAAAAAAAAAAAATCTGAAAATAATCATGACAGTTCCCATAAAACGTACAGACAGCTAATGGCTGATCAGTTGATGGACAAGATAGATGATAGGAGATAGATAGATAGATAGATAGATAGATAGATAGATAGATAGATAGATAGATAGATAGATAGATAGATAGTAACTAATAGATAGATACAAAAAGAGAAAAAAAGTAGCACTGCTTCGATTTTGTGCTAAGTTGGTGCCAGCGGACCTAGGTCTTGACTGGATGCAAATAGTAGGTAGACAGTCCACGGCACTGAAAGGGTTAACGGTGCAAAAAGTAAATTTATTCAAAGTAACATAGTGCAGCACATCATAAGGCACGACGTTTTGGTAGCCTCGCGCTTAAAAATGGTAGCGTGAGGCTACTGAAACGTTGTGCCTTATGTGCTGCACTATGTTACTTTGAATAGATTTACTTTTTGCACTGTTAACCCTTCGAGTGCCGTGGACTATCTACCAGATAGATAGACAGACGGATAGGTGTAATAAATTAAATAAAGCACTTCGGATGATACTAGACAGCACATTCCTATATTATTCAGGCATTGCCCATTTTGGCCAGACATCACAGTGGTCTTATCTCTTATTGCCAGGCTTGTCTTACTCTATGCCAACTCCGCCGTCCTTTATAATTACAAGTTGCTTCGGCCTCACAAATCAAGAGGATAAAGCTCACTATCGACTGTGCTCAGATCTCTGATGCAGCTGCAGGATCCGTCTCAAAGCTGTTTCCACTTCTCATTATCACTAATGCTAATACAATTACCACTGCCAAAGCATCCCATCATTATATATATATAACATTAAAACCAATGACAGATGACGTAAATAACATTAAGGATCTGGAGACAACGTCACCTGTCAAGGGGAGGGATATATTAGACAGCAGGTAAACAGTCCGTTCTTGAGGTTGATGCATTGGAAGTAAACAGGCAAGTAAACAACTTTGATAAGGCCAAACTGTGATGACTAAAAGTGTCAGCGCCTCTGCAAAACAGCTGGTCTTGTGCAATGTTCCTAGTATATAATGGTTAGCACCTAACAATAGTGCTCCAAGGAAGAACAAATGGCGAACTGATGAGAAGGTCATGGGCGCTCAATGATCCATGCCAGACGGGTAGCTTTGTCCATCTGATACAACACCAAAGAAGAGTTACTGTAGCACAAATGGCTGAAAAAGTTTCTGCTGGATGATGGATGGATATCAGAGTATGCAATGGGTCACAGGGTGTTGCAGGCCGGTCAGATTGTCCACATTGACCCCTGTCCAACACTTGAGGGGCCTACAATGGTCATGTGAGTTACAGACTAGAGATGAGCGAACCTGGAGCATATTCGAGTCGATCCAAACCCGATCGTTCGGCATTTGATTAGCGGTGGCTGCTGAACTTGGATAAAGCCCTAAGGCTATGTGGAAATCATGGATATAGTCATTGGCTGTATCCATGTTTTCCAGACAACCTTAGAGCTTTATCCAAGTTCAGCAGCCCCCGCTAATCAAATGCCGAACGTTCGGGTTTGGATCGACTCAAACCTGAACCCGGTTCGCTCATCTCTATTACAGACGTGAATCCCAGAGCAATGGAAGACGGCGGTCTGGTGTAATTAACCATGTTTTCAATTACTTTAAATGACTAACTAGTGGCTTGTGGCTTTCCTTTGGAAAGATATGTCCTCTGAATGCACAATGAGAAGAGGACAAGTTAGCGGAGGCAATGTAATGTTATGGGCAATGGAAAATCTTGGGTCCTGGCATGATGTGGATCTTACTGTGACATGTGGCAGGATAATGTATTGGCCGCACTGGTAACATTGTTTAGGATGGTGGTGACTTGGCCTCTATATTCCCAGATCTCAAACTAATTGATTATCCGTGGGATGTGCTACAGAACAAATCTGATCCATTGGGGGAGTATCTAAAGGATCTCCTACTAATATATTGGTGCAAGTTACCCCAGGACAACTTTAGAGTTGAGAGGTCAGAGATGTTAAGGCTCATCTTCCTCTCCAGCCGCTGCACTGACGTCTCCCCCCTGTGCCAGTCACTGCACTGGTTACCCATCAAATCCAGAATTCAGACCAAACTCCTCCCTCTCACCCATAAAGCTCTCCACCACTCTGCCCCTCCATACATCTCCTCGCTCATCTCCACCTACCATCCTACCCGTGCTCTACGTTCTGCTAATGATTTCACACGAACATCTTCCGTAATCAGAACCTGACACTGCCCGCTCCAAGACTTCTCTAGTGCTGCACCAGTTCATTGGAAGTCAGACTCATTTCCAACACTCACAGCTTCAAGAGTGCCCTGAAGACTTTTCAGGCTTGCTTATAACATTCCCTAAACTTGTTTCCCCTTCTGTTGTCCCCTCACTTTCTTCTATATTTTCGACGGTTCACGCACTTTATACGTTTTTTCTGTGACAAGACGTTGGCGTGTAACTTGCTTTCTATTTACAATGGCTGGACCAGGGGCAAATTTAAGCACTCGTGTCACCCCCATTTAGTGTCTGATGGAATAAATAACAGGCTCTAAAGAAAGACAGATAGAAATATGTATCTACTTATCCTTACCAACAACACGTAACAAACACCGCTGGTTATTACCGACAGCTCACAGGTGGATCAAGTGGCAGATTAACCTGTCAGGAAGCCGGGACGCACTCCGCTCATACCGGTCACTCCATTAAAGTCCAAACTGCCAGAGTCCACGCTTTAAAACGTTCCAATGTCTCGACAAAGAGAAATTGTCAGATGGAGGGTAATTTGCCAATGTTTTGGGTAATGCCGGGCTACAAATTGATCACTTGTGTGGTGCATAATTGATATCCTTCAACAATGACATCAATTCTGCACCGAAGGGCCTCCTACGTGGGAAATCTGTATCCGTCGCCTGATAAATATGTAAAAGATCCTGATAAAAATGTCACATTATCATTTCGAGATGTTAGCGGAAAGCCGCAGTTCATCGGGACTAATCAAATCTCATTCCGAGCAGAAGTGGCCGATGCGTCGGGGGATATTAAATCAGGAGAAAGATCGTGTTCGCCGAGGACAAACATTTCTTGAAAACAGAACCGCGATCTCTAATTGTGTATTCACTTATGGAGTAAAGCGCTCTAATCTGTGCTGCGAGCGACAAACGGCCACGTCGCACATGCAATATTGACGAGGGCCGGATCATAAACATACTCAAATATTAAAACATCCATTTACACATCGGATGAAGAAAGGAACAACGGGCTGTAATTACGGTAACAATTCCGAACGCCTGTGGAGCTTAGGATGATAGGCTCCGCTGAGTCACATCTATGTAGCTATTTCCTGTACCCCCCCCACCCCCGCTCTTCTGTTTTTGTAAAAGAACCACCTGCATGCTTTGTCATTTCTAGTCGTACATATGCAGAGGTGGGTTACACTCCCTGTTCTTTTCTTAATAGGCACAGACTGTCACGACGCTCACTGCAGCAAATGTCTATATTTTACCCGGTCATAGATTGCTTTGTGTCATCGTGTAGCTGCTGCAATTTGAAAGGCAATCTGATGAGCACCGGGTTTCTTATAGAGAATCGGTCACCTTTCTTGACATGTTTACTTAGTAAATACTTGTAGATTATTCTTCAAGAAAAAATATGGATCACAATGTTCTATAACTCTTTATTGTGTTATTCCTCCAGACATCTGAGAGTTACTATTTACGATATCGCAGAACATTTTAAAGGGGTATGCCACCAAAGAAATAAATTAAATCTACCCATCTATCTATGTACACATATACATAGATAGATTAGAGCGAGAGATAGATGAAACAATACTGTTTCCTTTCCCCTATACTTCTCAGGAGGCTGTCACTGTTTTGATGTTTCCCCTCTGCTTGGCCCTGATGCTCACTAATTGGTGTAATGTCAGTGGTGGGCGGGGTTCCAGTTGAGGTGTTGAATCTTGCCTGGCAACAGAAGAGACAGATCATGTGACTTTGGTCTCAGAAGGGAGGGGTGGACAGAGGAGTGCAGACCAGGAAGTGGAAAAGAAAGTGAGGATTTTCTGAAGCTTCAGGGTGTAAGTCAGGATGTGCTGCAGACAAATTTTCTTAAGTGGAGTACCCCTTTAACTATGTCCATTAATGGGTATTCTCGTCTAAATATTTTATCCCCTATCCTATCCAACAAGCTGATCACTTGGGAGTCTGACCGCCCCCACTTAATACAATCCCAGGGAAGAGCTAATGTAGCACAAACGGCTGAAAAAGCAAGGGCCCTGTTAAACGGGACGATTATTGAGCACATTATCAATATATTGTTCAATTTTAAATAATAATCAATTCATGTAACTGCAGGCAAGGATGATATAACTAACGAGAAACTGTTCATTGTTCGTTTGGTGTGGACACCAAAACCATCGTTAATCGTTCGCTGTAATTCCATATACGTTCACCAATCGTTCAGTGTAATTCCTGTTAGTAGTTTTCTCCACGGTGCGGTAAGACCGTTAGGAGCACTGGGGCATCCGTTAGGAGCACTGCCGACCCCTATAGCACCAATCCAGCCCGCCAGGAAGTCTGGTCAGAGGCGGATCAGCACTATGGGGCGGGCAGTGCTCTTAACAGTTTCACTGGACCATGGAGCAAACTACTAACTACACAGGAACAGTGCAGAGGATGAAGGTAAGAGACATATCTTCCTCCTCGGCGTCTCCTATGTAATAGGGACATATCAGTAGGTAAGATTGGTCTAACCTGCTGATACTTCCCCTTTAAACATCAAGCAGAAACCAGTTATGACACCCAAGGCCATCATGTAAAGTGGAGGTATAGCTGTGCTTGGAGGAATGGCTGCACCGGTCCATCCAATGATTTATAAGCTAAGTCGTGTACCCGCTGCCTTTTTGGTTTTGGGTCCACAGTTGCATATAGACGATTTATCAGTGTATAAACTTCTTCTTAGCACTTTTGTACCGATGCAAATCAGGGTAGGGAATGTTATAGTGACTGTAACGGTGCCGTGTCGTTGCGTTTAGCACCATTTAGAGCTGCATATAAACTACCCTGACCTTTCTTAGATTTTTACCTGTGTCGGATTTTTCCATTTCAAAGCGGTTTGCGGGGTTATCCACCGGCAGCTCCCGTATTTAATCGCCGCCTTCATAAAACCCCCGTCCTTTGAATATGGATTATTTTAACATTTCCATGTCATTAGCGCTAATTGGAAGCATGTTTACTCCTGTCAAGCTACAAGGGCTCGGGATGAAGCAAAACACATTAAGTGCCCGGGCGGAGAGCAGAATATGGAAATGCAGAAATCTGTTACATTTCAATAGGCATTTCACACTCCTATGTTTATTTTGTCAGAATCCCAGCTCAATTCACATATAGCTTGTTTTTTCTGAGACGTGTCAGACATGCCATATCCGTAGGAGATGTGAGGGAGCTTGTAAGAATTCTCATTTCAAAAACTTTCTAATAGCTAGGTAAGAAAAATCTTGAGATGAGAACCCATCAGAGAGTCGAAGACGGCGATGAAAGCGTCGGGGGTCAGCCGAGGTTACATGAGGTAACTGGTTACGAGTGGGAATGGAAATGAAAGGTCATGCTCATTTATGACCGGTACTTTAAAGAGAATCTGATACTAGGTTTATGCCGCCTTAAATGAGAGCAGCATATAATAGTGACAGAAATGCTGACAGATTGTTGTATTACTCACATCATTCTGTTCAGCCGTTCTCCTAATATGCAGGAGAATAGGATTCTTGCCACACCCCTTCCCCTGCCCTCTTGCTGCTGATTAAGAGTTGACTGCCTATACACAGCATGGATAAATAACTGCCAATCAACAGCTGGTGGGTGGAGTTTTCTGCTTCTCATGAATATCCAGGACTACTGAGCTCATGCACATAATGGAGAGGACTAATTATTGTCCATGTTATTCAGTAGGAGATCTCAGAATCAGCTGCATGATAAATCATTCTGTTCAGCTTCTCTGTCACTAGTTTATGATTCCCTCGGATAGGACAGCATAAAGCTGCTGACAGAGACTCTTTAGGAGGTCACCAGGAACAATGTAATCTATTGTCTAGGAGCCGTGACAAGACACCAAATCACGAAATAATGCTGACAATATTGTATCCAAGTAAAGTACCAGTGAAACTGGTTGGGGAACTCAGCCCTAGACCAACTCATATTCCATGTATTCTCCTCCAGTGTAGGGTATGCAACCTTTCTTTTAAGCATGTGACATACTGTTTTAAAGGGATCTGTCAGGTCAGCAATCTTACGACAGCAGAAAATGGAGGAGAAGAAAACATACTTACCCATTCCTGTGCCCCCTCAGCATCACGTCACCACCTCCCTGACAGCTGCCGGACTTTATTTGCTCCCAGCTGCCTGCTACGTATCCGCTCAGCAAGTCAGTGACTGCAGCAGGGTCTGACCCCAGTAACTGACTGGCTGGGCAGGCATTCCTGAGCCCAGGATCTAAAGGAGGAGGGGTCAGAAAGCAGCGCTGTGGGGGCACAGGGACAGGTAAGTACGTATTCTTTATTATATTCCCAAACACCTCTGCAATTTCTGCATTTGTATAGGGCACCCTTACAAACGGCTTATGTAATGGCACCCTTATAGGCTTTCTGTACATGTGAGCAGAGGAAACATGACTGTAAGGTTCTCTTTTAACAGTTATATACATGAGATTACAAAAACACACCATAGAACATATGTCCCCTCTCTATCGTATAGCACCCTCAGGTAGGACACTCTAGGAGACCAGATTGATCTGCTTTAAATGACCTTGATCTACATAAACTCTCAACTACACACAGAACATATACAAACGGATGTTATAAATGAAATTGTGTGAGACTCTTTTTTCTCACTCAGCAAAGAGGTGTGGTTTAGTGGAAAGTAGGCGGGGCCCCGTTATTACTTATATTATTTTCATCTTTCTTTTAAGTTTAAATAGAAAAAAAAATACTGTGTACTCACCCTCTCTCTGTGCTCTGGTGCACCTCTCTCACAATGGCCTCCAACACTTTTAAAGGATCTTTAATGGTGCCAGAATCCAAATCATTCTCACTGAAAGAGAATTAAGGATGTGTCACTGTCTCTTGTATTCACAAAATTTATTTGCACATATTACATCCAATCACAGAGAAAAAATTCTACACGCTGCTTCTTAAAGGGGAAATCCCATCACCGAAAAGCTATCCTGTGAATAGGGGATGGCTAACGGATTGTTGGGGACCAGCTGCTGCAGTGGCAGCAATCCCTAGTACAAGATGGAGTGTACGGTCTGATACAAAGCAGACCCATTCCTAAACCTTCACCTCCCTTGAATGGCCGGAATGTCTCAGGAGGATCAGTTTAGGAGTTATTTACCCCTCGGGAACAGGAAAAAGCTTGTGTCAAAATATCTTATGACTCGTAATTGCTAGGGGGTGGTAGAGGTCCAGCTGCTGGAGATGCAGTTGTCCTTAGTCCAAGGTGGAGCCTACACTGTGATAAGGACAGACCCACTTCTCAATCTTACCATTAACTAAAGGGCCCAATCATCTTAGGAGAATCAATCTAGGAGCGACGTACCCCCTGGGAACTAGATGAGGGCTAACTAAGCATATGACAACATACATTACTCACAATGTGGCCCAAAACGCCTAATAAATACAGAGAACATTTCACGACACAGCAACTCAAAAATATCGCAGAGACAGAACAAAAAATGTCACCCAAGTGCAAGGACGGCAGGATTCGGTCTTCACGCTACAGAAGCATCGCTCTTCAAATCAAGTCATCCATTGAGGCACTCACCCTCCACAGACTTAAAAGTGACGTAGGCCGAACGTTTCGGGTCCTCCCTTTTCTCAAGCAGATACAAGGATAAGTGCATATAAATCTAACTAGTGGGCCACTCCTCCCATTGCTTAAGAAACCTCTTGTGAGTACCCAGACCTTGGGCTATAAGCCTTTCCATGGTATAATTATGATGCACTGTGGCTACAAATCTGCGCCATGGATGGTATAGAAGTGGACTTCCAATTCCTGGCTATGGCTATGCGTGTAGCTGTGACCAATAGTTAAAGGAGAAGTCCGGTGAAATTTTTTATGAAAGTATTGAGTTGTCCACCAAAAGTTATACAAATCACCAATATGGGCTTATTACGGGAAAAGGTTATAAATTGCTTTTTCCTCAACACTTACTACTGCATCAAGGCTTCATTTCCTGGATAAAATGGTGATGTCACTTCCTGGATAATATGGTGATTTCCCGACGAGACTCCCAGAGCTGTGTGGGCTGTGGCTGCTGGAGAGGACGATGGCAGGGGGATGCTCAGTGTCCCCCCAGTGCCCTGTGTCTCTCAATGTCCCCCTGCCATCATCCTCTCTGGGAGTTGAGTCGTGACATCGCCATGTTATCCAGGAAGTGACATCACCATGTTACCCAGGAAGTGACATCACCATGTTATCCAGGAAGTGACATCACCATGTTATCCAGGAAGTGACATCACCATGTTATCCAGGAAGTGACATCACCATGTTATCCAGGAAGTGACATCACCATGTTATCCAGGAAGTGACATCACCATGTTATCCAGGAAGTGAAGCCTTGATGCAGTAGTAAGTGCAGAGAAAAAAAGCACTTTATAAGCATTTAATAAAATTTTTTGCAGGACTTCTTAAAGTGTGGGTGGTCATCCAGGCGTAAGGATTAGAGTGCCACCTCAGGTGTCCATGGGATAGGGTAATGGACGAGCACCCGTATCTTCTTGCTTCCATAGGAAACATATATCCACACACTCCCACCAAATGTGAAGTAAGGATCCTATACTACTACCACACCTCCAGACAGATGAGATGCCCCAGGGTATATTTTAGACAGGCAATGTGGAGTATAATACCACTGGTACAATAATTTTCGAGAGGCCCCTAAGTGGTTCACACATCTAAACACCCTAGACGGGAGAGTGTAGACAAACGACCATTGGTCAGATGGGAAGTTAGCATTTAAGTCATTTTCCCATTTATTTTGAAACAGAAGAGGGGCAGAGTCTCCACATACAACCAACTTTTTGGGCCAACGCTACAAAAAAATGTAAAGTATTACAAGATATAAAAAATATAAAAAATGAAACCACTTTACAGGTGTGTCACCACTTATCTTTCCACTAGTTTGGTTAATGATGCCAATTTCTTGTGACTTTTACCTCCCAGTCACTGAATAGCTACCCGGTGATGAACACACTGTATACACATAGAGGGCTTTTAGATTGGGGGACCCATTCACAATACGAGTGGTGGTCCCGCTCTTAATAATTGTGGGTCCGGGACCCTTCTCTAACATCGCTGATGGTTTTACAGGATGTGGGCCAACCAACAATGGTTTTATGGGGACACAATCCCAGTGATCAGCTGACGAGGGAGTGGTCGCTTGTTCATCACCGGGTCACTTACAGGACCATGTACTGGTATATTGGAAAAGCTGGTAACACATCACATCATCCATATCAGAATATATTGAGGTTAGACAGAGTGGAGCCAGGACAAGGTTATTTCCCAACAAAGAAAAATCTGTTACGGCCCTTTAAATATTTTTTTTTTTCCCCTTAGCTTTGTATAAACATTGTTCATTTTTCAGCACCGTCGACAAAGTTCCTGTGTGTTTTTGGCCAGTACTTGCTACTTTTTTGCAGCCTTTTTAGCCCAGCGTGTTTTCTTTGAGGGTTTTCCAGGACACTGGAGTCTATTACAATCCAGGCCTCCAAATGGATCTCCAAAATATGAAGAGACGGCGGTAATTAGCCCCTTCAGCACCGGAGGGGAAATGATTAATCACCTTTAGGCCTCTCCAGCACGGAAGGGTTTAAGAGATAGATAATTGTTGTCGATGGAAAATAAAGAATCATCTGGGCACACAGCGCAATAAATACCCCGGCCGGCCATGCAGAAAATGTGAATAGCAAACATGGACCAAAAATTGCTTTCGGAGCTGGAGTACGGAGGAGAACATCGCAGCGCTGCCACTCCATATTAATTAATATGAGCTCTAATTACCATAAATAAACATCCCAATAGGACCCCAATGAATCTCACATTACCGGTACTGTAGCTGTATGGATTTTTTTATTAACTTCTTCCTATCCAGTCAGATGTGTGTTCTATTCAGAGGGACACGTAGATGCTTTTCCCAGTATGTAGTAATCAGCAGGATGTTTGTGAACTTGCATCAATGTAAAATTGCAGATGATCGAGAATAATTATTTAATAAAAAAAAATAAACTTTAATAACGTCCCTTAAAAGTGGGAATCTGGGGGGGGCAATTAAGAAAAAAGGACCGCGCCAATGGCATCCCCACGCCTGTGCCCATATCTAGTCACCGCTCTCTGCCTGTCAGCGTGCTTAGAGGGGATGAATGACAGGCATTACTGCCTGTCAATCATCCCCCCGAGCGCGCTGACAGGCAAAGAGAGGTGACTAGACACAGTGGGGCGCTGCCCAGATGACTACCTCCCCGCCGCTGCCTGTCACGCGCCAGGGGGATTCAAGTGTTTTTTGGGGGGAATACACAGACTGAATATGGCACGTGTACTCATTATCCAGGCTTTGGGTCTACTGTGCAAATATTGGCTTTAATTTTCATACATTTCCTAAAACAAGAATGACCTAATGACTGTGAGCGCATTGGGAATTGCTACGGCCGTCCGTTATTTTACAGAATTGTTACGGCCTTACGTTATAGGGTTTATTTAACTGAAGGGTTCAGATGCAACATATATGAGAACAATAAATGGATGGGATTCCTGACGTATTTTGAATGTTAGATTAATTTGCAATGACTGTTGCGTCACTTGCTAATTATTTTCCCATAAGGAAACATTAAAGTTGCAGTGTGAGTTTAGCTGTGAAGTCTTAGGCTGCAGTCTGGTAATGTGGATAGTGTATTTGGAGGAATCTCTGCTTCACAATGTGGGCAATGCATATGGAGGATAATCTTCAGGAGTCCAGGAAAACTTCTTTAGCCACCAGTATTCCAATGCTGAAGGATCGGACGCAAGCATGCCCGAGCTGTACTCATCTCTACTAGTGGATATGGAAGATATGGAAAGTTGGTCAATGTTGGATTATTATTTGCCGCCCTTCAATCATTGTTAAAAAAGTAAAATATCATCCTTGTCAGCATTTGAATTCAAAATTGTCTGGTGGATGCCCTGCCATGGTTACACTCTCTCACCTATCTCACTTCTAGGGCTAGTGTAATCTGCCGAAATTCACTTTTACTGTGCAGTTTATGGGACAAGCCTGAGAATTTCTGAGTTGAAGGGATTGTTTAAAATGCATGGGCTGTTCTCAAGGGAAACTATCAGCAGGTCGGACAAATCTAACCTGCTGATATGTCCCTACTACACAGGAGACGCTGAAGAGGAAGGTGTGTCTCTTACCTTCATCCTCTGTGCCGTTCTGGTGCAGTTAGTCATGCGCTCCATGGTCCCGTGAGACCGTTAGGGGTACTGCCCACCCCTGGCTGGGACAGATCATTGCTACGGGGTAGGGCAATTCTTCAAACAGTCTCACGTGACCATGGGGCACACGACTAACTGCACCGAAATGGCACCGAGGATGAAGGTAACAGACATACCCTCCTCCTCAGCGTCTCCTGTGCAACATATCAGCAGGTTAGATTGGTTTAACCTGCTGATAGTTCCCCTTTAACTTCATTTCAGGGAAATGAAATACTTGCTGCCAGATAATCCTGACGATCATTGGGGTATTTAGCCGCAGGATACTTAGCATTCCATGACACCTTCAAAGGAACTGTTGTGTGTGCTATAAGATTTTGTAAGAAATGTATCTGTCTATAACAATAGAATGCATTGTTCCATGTCGTGTGACCCTCCAGTGTAATAGGCTGTAATAAGTCCCCCCCCCCTACCCTGGTGCCCCGGCCTCCATAGACAATGGGTCCACTTTAAGAGCAACCAAGAGGTTCCTGCGCGGTGCGCACACATGAAATGTGTGATCCAGATTCCTTGTTCATTATGCATTGGAAGCTGTTACATTGTAGCTAAATTATTCATCACTCTTTCACATGGAAATTAGCCCTTGAAACATTCTCTGTTTTGTAACATTCCCCGGGCTGATTTCCGCAGCAGAAATATATAGTACGAGGAAATTTTCACTTCAGAATATTGATGACAGCCATTAAGGCAAAACACTTCGGTGTGTGTCAGTCACCGCCGCCGCCGAGGCCGCAGCCGTGGAATCTCTGGCCTTGCCGAGGAGAAACACATTGAAATGCATTTTCTTTCTTTAGATCTATCATTATATCCATAGAATAGCAGGCAGTGCCTGGACCTTATTATAGGGGAGGCATTGTTTATACTGATCGGGTACGAATGCATCTTCTCAGCCATGGAAACAATGTTATCTCATGAAGTGTTTACAGCCAGAAGCAACTGCTCGCCGGGAAATAGAAGTCTGACTCGTCCCATTTCTGTCATGTGGTGAAAAAAATCGATTGAACCGCCGTTATATCTGTTTCTGGAAAGTTATATACGGGCCGGTGTGCCTCTCTGGACTCTGAGACAGCTTGGTGGCAGTCTACGTTGCCTTTCTGCCAATGGTTGTACCTGTTATAGAGACAGGAAGCATGTATATACTAAAGTATTCTCATCACCAAACGTTATGACCCAGGATAGGGGATCACTAGCAGATCAGAGGGGGGGTCTGACCACTGGGACCCCCACCATTAGAAAGAAAAGATGACAATGAGAGGCCTGTAGGAGGGCCGGTGACATTTATCCTGGCATTGGACACTGCTCACCGAGTGCGGGTATTATGGTGGACTATCCATTCTGTTAGACTTCCTGTTTATCAGCTGATTGCCGGCCTTTCTGCATGGGCCGATGATCCCTGGCGGCCAATAATTGGGCCATATAATAGAACCCTTATAGTATGTAGTATAGTAGAGCATGTAACCCTTATAGTATATAGTATAGTAACCCTTATAGTATGTAGTATAGTAGAGCATGTAACCCGTATAGTATGTAGTATAGTAGAGCATGTAACCCTTATAGTATGTAGTATAGTAGAGCATGTAACCCTTATAGTATATAGTATAGTAGAGCATGTAACCCTTATAGTATGTAGTATAGTAGAGCATGTAACCCTTATAGTATATAGTATAGTAGAGCATGTAACCCTTATAGTATATAGTATAGTAGAGCATGTAACCCTTATAGTATGTAGTATAGTAGAGCATGTAACCCTTATAATATGTAGTATAGTAGAGCATGTAACCCGTATAGTATATAGTATAGTAGAGCATGTAACCCTTATAGTATATAGTATAGTAGAGTATGTAACCCGTATAGTATGTAGTATAGTAGAGCATGTAACCCTTATAGTATATAGTATAGTAGAGTATGTAACCCTCATAGTATAAAGTATAGTAGAGCATGTAACCCATTATAGTATGTAGTATAGTAGAGCATGTAACCCGTATAGTATGTAGTATAGTAGAGTATGTAACCCGTATAGTATGTAGTATAGTAGAGCATGTAACCCTTATAGTATGTAGTATAGTAGAGCATGTAACCCTCATAGTATGTAGTATAGTAGAGCATGTAACCCATTATAGTATGTAGTATAGTAGAGCATGTAACCCGTATAGTATGTAGTATAGTAGAGTATGTAACCCGTATAGTATGTAGTATAGTAGAGCATGTAACCCTTATAGTATGTAGTATAGTGGAGCATGTAACCCGTATAGTATGTAGTATAGTAGAGCATGTAACCCTTATAGTATGTAGTATAGTAGAGTATGTAACCCGTACAGTATGTAGTATAGTAGAGCATGTAACCCTTATAGTATGTAGTATAGTGGAGCATGTAACCCGTATAGTATGTAGTATAGTAGAGCATGTAACCCTTATAGTATGTAGTATAGTAGAGTATGTAACCCGTATAGTATGTAGTATAGTAGAGCATGTAACCCTTATAGTATGTAGTATAGTAGAGCATGTAACCCTTATAGTATGTAGTATAGTAGAGCATGTAACCCTTATAGTATGTAGTATAGTGGAGCATGTAACCCGTATAGTATGTAGTATAGTAGAGCATGTAACCCTTATAGTATGTAGTATAGTAGAGCATGTAACCCGTATAGTATATAGTATAGTAGAGCATGTAACCCGTATAGTATGTAGTATAGTAGAGCATGTAACCCTTATAGTATGTAGTATAGTAGAGCATGTAACCCTCATAGTATAAAGTATAGTAGAGCATGTAACCCTTATAGTATGTAGTATAGTAGAGCATGTAACCCTCATAGTATGTAGTATAGTAGAGCATGTAACCCTTATAGTATGTAGTATAGTAGAGCATGTAACCCTTATAGTATGTAGTATAGTAGAGTATGTAACCCGTATAGTATGTAGTATAGTAGAGCATGTAACCCTTATAGTATGTAGTATAGTAGAGAATGTAACCCTTATAGTATGTAGTATAGTAGAGCATGTAACTGGTTATGTCCGTACCTCAGTTTGGCGATGATTCTCTCAGTAGAGCTCTGCACAACATCCTTTGGACTGATATCAATATCACCGACGGCCACATCCAATAGCTTCTGTATAGTGTTGAGAGACTGTCCATCCAGACACATTGTGACTGCCAGATTCCTCACCTTCTCCTTCTCTGATCTTGACAGATCATACATATGTGAATAGTTTTGCATACGATCCTGGAAATAAATTGACCAAAAAAAAATGATGGCTGTATCAATGGCCACATGACCAAGGATGACTATGTGCGGGAAGCGGCATTAGGTGGCATGTGTTTGGGACAGGAATGATGGAAAAGGAGATTAGAACATGGCACAGGGATGTAGGGTGGGATTTATCATTCAGTCTAATAACTATGATTTTTTTTATCTGCGTGCTTTTTATTTTTTTTTGTGAAATTTATTTATTATGCGCAAAAACTTTTGTGGATTTTGCACATTTTTTTCTTAGGTCGGGTTCACACTGCGTTTTTGCATTTTAGTTTTGTCACCTGTTTCATAAAAAAAAAAAAAAGGATGTATTTGTAGGCATCCGTTTTTCCATTGATATTTATTATAAAACAAACGGATCAACACACATCCATTTTTTTAACGAAAAATGTGCTTGACCCAATTTTTGTTTATACTCCAAAAACTGATATGTTTTGATCCTTATTTGTTTTTCATCAGTTTTTAACATCATACAGATGAAAAAAAAAAAAAAAAAAAACAGATTGCAAAAATGCAGTGTGAACCCAGCCTTACTTGTGCAAATTCTCAAATGAGTACATTTTAAAACTGGTGAGAAGGTTACGTGCATAAATGACTGTGAAAAAAATCCCGGCATAAACAAAACCGCTTCAAGTTTAGTTCAGCGCATTACAAAAACACTATATAATAATAAAAAAAAAAAAAGAGCACTATTTTTAGCACTCCTTCATAACGTCTGAGGAACACAAAGTATAAAAACAAAAACAAAAAAAGGGCAATAGTAATGATAAATTTCCCATATGTTGTAGGTAAGGTAATATGTTTAAGGTAATTTAGTATACCACAAGTCACTAGGGATATTTAGGCTATGTTCATACAACGTATATTTTCGTAAAAACACGGCTGTTGTTGCCAATTGCAACAACGGCCGTGATTAATACGAAAATATACATTACCTTGCCGTCTATGGAATCCCGGATGGAGCATATACACATAGTATACCCTCCAGCCGGGAACGGCCGGTGACATACAATGTGTGAGCATAGCCTTAAAGTGCAACACCAATTATGCTGGATGTCACTACATGCAATGCAAGTCTATGGCAAATCAGTGTATTGTTCACCTACTCAGTACGGACAGTAGGTGCCGGAAGGTCTGAATGTATCCAGCCATCCAGATGTAATCAGAGTTGCGCTTTAATGAGAACCCGAAAATAGAAAAGTCTATTCGATATCAGCAAACCAAACATTTGCCATAAAAGTCCAAGCCCAGGAACAGCACCATTGTGTAGCGTTACATAAACAGCCATATTGTGGTATAGTAAGCGGGACTGTTTCACCAAGTTCAGGACTGTTGGCAAATAGACATCTAAAAGGTAAAGGATCTAAAAGGTACCATCATAATTCTAAGCCAAAGTATGTCCAATCCAGTAAAACACTACCCCCGAAACTCAACTAGGCTAAAGACACGTGATAAAACTCCTGGGGTGAGATGAAATGGTTAAAGCTGTTTATTGGGTCTTACCTGATCTAAAGTTCTCAAATTGCCAATAAAGTCATGACCGAGAGTTTCCAGGTGATTCAGGGACTGCTGTAGGTGAGTCAAGACTGCTTCATATGTGACCAAGGAACGGGAGGTCTCAGCCACTTCTCCAGCCGTTTTCTTCCTCTGTTTCTCATGAAACTGTTTCACTGCTGTGATGGTCTTCTTAGTCATCTCCTTCCTGGCGTCCACTGTCAACTAGGAACACACAAACCCCATAAAGGTTATGCTATTAGGTTTTCTATGTGGGAAATACATTTAAGGACTCTATGATAACAGATGACGGCTTAAATTGTAAACGTCACTTAAAGGGGTAGTGCGGCGCTAAGAAATTATTCACAAAGTAACACACATTACAAAGTTATACAACTTTGTAATGTAGGTTATGTATGTGAATGGCATGTGTATATAGTGTACAGCACAGAGGCTAGCCTGCATCCACACTGCAGCTGAGGAAAGCAGACACAGAGATGGAATATGCAGGGTGGTAACAAAGGAGTGGGGGCATACATTAGCAATAGAATGGCAGATATAGTGGCACAGTCCTTGTTTGTGACCGTCACCCAGTGCCAGTTTAATCTCGGTCACCGGCCTGGCACGAAGCACTGGTAGCAGGCCCACAGGCCCCCAGTGTGACTAGCTCCTCTCCACTCTGTGACGCGTCTCCATTGATTCTAATAGAGTCGTGTCAGGGGGGGGGGAAGACCGTTCAAAAAAAAAAAAAAAAGGACTGTAGACGCAATGATATTCTGAAGCTTAATTCACCGTTTGCCCAAACAACTGACATGTCAATACTTGGAGCAGATGGCGGCTTGAGCTTCAAAATATCACTGAGTCTATGGGATGGATGGAACTTCAAGCAGAGACTCCACTTGAAGTGCCAACTCCACAACAATCTGATGATCAGCGACTTTCGAGTCTATTTTGTCTGGAAAACTTCTTTAAAGGGGTACTCCAGCGGGGGGGGGGGGGGGGTGCACTTTTTTGCTGGTTCCATCGCGGCGCTCCGGTGCCCAGCCGCTTCCTGGTGTCAGACACGGGCCCGAGACGATACGTCTCAGGTCCGCTCAGCCAGTCAGTGAAGGAGGCGGGATCCGTTTCAAGTCCGCTCAGATCCCGCCTCTGTCACTGACTGGCTGAGCGGACCTGAGACGTCACGTCTCGGGCCCGCGTCAGACACCAGGAACCGGGGACCGGAGCGCCGAGATGTGGGACCTGCCGCTGGAACCAGGGAGGTGAGTGGACGTCTTTTCCCTCAGCCACCTCCTCCCCGGTCCCAGCGAAAAAGTGCCCCCCCCCCTGCTGGAGTACCCCTTTAACATAGAATAATGGACGATACTCAGCGAGTTATTTAAGAATTACCGTACATGACTGGTGATAACAGATGGAAACATAGATGTAAAATCATCCCACACCATTATATACTTTTTGCCTTCCCCATTAAAAATAGTAAATTCACTCCAACCATCTCGTGTTCCTGACAAGGTGTCACTGAAGAAGCTTCTGAGGCCTCTCGTCAGCTCGTGACATGAAACAAGGACCAGAAAAGAGAGGAATTAATCCAATATTATGAACGTGAGAGACGCTAAATATTTAGAAGAGAGAAGCGACGTGAGAAAAGCCTCCGAGGTGTCATCTCTGCAGAGAGCTTGTTGTGACAGATTGAGATCAGAGACTGGATGACTTGTACACGGGAGATGGAGAACAGTCAGCCTCAAAGAGACTCCGGGGCTTCAAAACGCCCGGCCCGCCATCCCACCTTTGTTCATTACCACAGAACAAGCATTATCTGATCTAAATAAATGATTGGCCGGGAGCGGCAGCCAAGAATCTGCGAGATCCAAACTAAAGGAAGATCAAAGTATAATCGGGACGGATTCATCCGGAACCCGTGGCTATCCAGCTGCTGCCAAACTGCAACTCCAAGCATCTCGCTTTATTGCTAGAGATGAGCAGATCTCAACGTCCCAACCTGAGCATGCCAGATGGATGCATCCCTAGGAAGTCCTGGAAAACATGGATACAGGGCTTATTCACGCGGATTCACCATCACAGAAAACTTTAGAGACCGATGAACTCGAAGGGTCTATTCAAACGTTCAAAACAATCATGTCATAGTGCGGGTACGGATCGCGGAAGGGATTGCAGATGTGCGTGTTGTGCGGGGGAAAACACGTCACCAGTCGGCACCACTGCATCACATGACCTTGTCACGTGCTGTTCCAGAATTTGCCACCTATGTACAGTGCCAAGCGCGGAGCGTACGAGAAGTATTGGCTGCAGGAGGAGAGGTTCATCTGCATGGGTGGAGGAACAGTACCTGGGTAATGTATTGTGGTACATGGGGGCAGGGGCGGTCTTGGCATTTCTGGGGCCCCAAGCGAAGTTATGTCTGGGCCCCCCCCCCCCCCCTCGACACGCGTTCCAAAACAATAGACCGCTGTGTGTTGCCCCCAGTAGTATATACCCTTTGTGCGCTACCGCCAGTAATATATACTCCTTGTGTGCTGCCCCCAATAGTATATAGACCCCTGTGTTCCCCCAGTTATATATAGCCCCTCCGTGTGCTCCCCCTGAAGTATATAGACCTCCTGTGTGCTGCCCCAGTTGCATATAGACCCCCTGTGTGCTGCCCCCTTTTGTATATACCCCTGTGTGCTCCCCCACTAGTATATAGGCCCCCTGTGTGCTCCCTCAGGGGTGTTTAGCCCCCCTGTGTGCTCCCCCACTCAGATATAGACCTACTGTGTGCTCCCCACTTGGATATAGACCCCTGTGTGCTCCTCCAGTAGTATATAAACCCCCTGTGTGGTTCCTCCAGTAGTATATAGACCCCCTGTGTGCCCCACCAGTATTATATAGACCCCTTGTGTGCTGCCCCAGTTGTATACAGACCCCTGTGTGCTTCCCCAGTTATATATAGACCACCTGTGTGTCTCACAAGTAGTATATAGACCCCCTGTATGTTCCCCCAGTAGTATATAGACCCCCTGTGTGCCCCACTATTAGTATATAGACCCCTGTGTGATACCCCAGTAGTATATAGCCCCCTGTGTGCTTTCCCACTTGGATATAGACCTTGTGTGCTCTCCAAGTTGTATATAGACCCCATTCTGCTGCCACAAGTAGTATATAGACCCCTGTGTGCTGCCCCTAGTAGTCTATAGCCCCCCTGTGTGCGCCCCCAGTAGTCTATAGCCCCCCTGTGTGCTCCCCCTGTTATATAGCCCCCCTGTGTGCTCCCCCCAGTTATATAGACCCCCAATGTGCGCTCCCCAGTAAAACAGACTCCTGTGTGCTCCCCCTCCCATATAGTATATAACACAATAAAACAAACACTTATACTCACCTGGGTTCGGGCGTCTTCTCTTCACTCTTGTGGCCGCAGGAAGGGTTTTCCCTGCGATCACAAGAGGCCGCACTCCCCTTGTCCTGGCGCCGATGCTCCAGTGATGTCACTGGAGCGCCGGCACCAAAAGGACAAAGCTGCCACTTGTGACCGCAGGGAAAACCCTTCCTGCGGCCACAAGAGTGACTGACAGGAAGGGGGCCAATGTCTCCCGCCCTGTCAGTGCTGCTGCATGTAACTATGAGCGCTCATTACGAGTGCTCATAGTTACAGTTCAGATGGCAGCAGCGAGCACGGCAGCGGCCCTGTCCAGCGGTCTTGAGCACAAGAGCAGGGCGTGGGGGCCCCCCTGGATGTTGGGTGCTTGGTGCCAAAGACCGCTACTGCATGGGGGGACATGTCTGGCAGCAAGGGAGCTTTGCATCTGGCAACATGGGGGTGCATACCTGGCTATGGGGGGCTTGTACTTGACTACATGGGGGGGGGGGTGATGACATACCTGGATACATGGGGGTGATGTACCTGGATACATGGGGGTGATGTACCTGGCTATATGGGGGTTATGTACCTGGCTATATGGGGGTTATGTACCTGGCTATATGGGGGTACATACCTGGTTATATGGGGGTGATGTACCTGGCTATATGGGGGTGATGTACCTGGCTATATGGGGGTTATGTACCTGGCTATATGGGGGTACATACCTGGTTATATTGGGGTGATGTACCTGGCTATATGGGGGTTATGTATCTGGATATATAGGGGTTATGTACCTGGCTATATGGGGGTTATGTATCTGGCTATATAGGGGTACATATCTGGTTATATGGGGGTGATGTATCTGGTTATATGGGGGTACATACCTGGCTATATGGGGGTTATGTACCTGGCTATACGGGGGTTATGTATCTAGCTATATAGGGGTACACACCTGGCTATATGGGGGTGATGTATCTGGCTATATGGGGGTGATGTATCTGGCTATATGGGGGTACATACCTGGTTATATGGGGGTGATGTATCTGGCTATATAGGGGTTATGTATTTGGCTATATAGGGGTGATGTATCTGGCTATATGGGGGTACATTCCTGGTTATATGGGGGTACATACCTGGTTATATGGGGGTGATGTACCTGGCTATATGGGGGTACATCTTTGGTTATATAGGGGTGATGTATCTGGCTATATAGGGGTTATGTATTTGGCTATATAGGGGTGATGTATCTGGCTATATGGGGGTTATGTACCTGGCTATATGGGGGGTACATACCTGGTTATATGGGGGGTACATACCTGGTTATATGGGGGTGATGTACCTGGCTATATGGGGGTACATACCTGGTTATATGGGGGTGATGTATCTGGCTATATGGGGGTACATACCTGGCTATATGGGGGTACATACCTGGTTATATGGGGGTACATACCTGGTTATATGGGGGTGATGTATCTGGCTATATGGGGGTACATACCTGGCTATATGGGGGTACATACCTGGTTATATGGGGGTCATGTATCTGGCTATATGAGAGGGACATATCTGGATACATGGGGGCTATATGTACCTGGGCTGTATGGCTGTTTCTATGTTTTCCAGGCAGCCTTAGGGCTACATCCAACTTCTGCAGCCACCGATAATCAAATGCTGAACACTCAGGTTTAGAGGAACCAGTATCTGCTCGAGATTCGCTCATCTCTATTTCTGACACTTGACACATGAGAGGAGATGTAGAACTGCAAAAGGTGCAATGATAGAAGCTGCATGATAGGTATTATAACAGCTGGGGAGTGGGGGATGGTGACCACTAATCTAAGCCCTGCTCACACTGGTGGAAGATTTAGCAAAATTGCTGAAAAACCAAAAGCAGAACCATCCCCTATTGTAAGCAGTCAGATTCTGAAAAAGACTAAAAGGTCTCATCTGAATGGTTATTATTATACACCTCTGTCTCACTTCTTACTTTTATTCAATAGCACATTGGTAAGAACCCAATCACCAAACATTCACCTGGTCCAGCAAAGACTACATACAAGCTGGTGATCGGCACTCAGTCCTGGACTTGCTGATCTTACTACCTGTGCACATTAGTAGTTACACTGGGGGGGGGGGGGGGGAGACAGCTGGGAATATATGAGAGAGTACATCAGAGTATAGGCGGGGGAGGAGAACATAGGGTAACTCACCCTGATATGTCTAGGAAGCGTAGTCACTTTATGTAGGCAATTAAAAAAGTGTAAAGTGTTAGACAAATCTAGCCTGCTGTAAGCCCCTATTGCACACGGGAAGCTGCCTCTTATGGTACGATAATTCGCCCGATCGCACGATTAACGATTTTGAATGAACAATGTTTTTTTTATAACGATCAGCGTTTAGACGGAACGATACATCGTACTGAAAAATCGTTTTGCGATCGTTTAAACCCATCTCGCACATAGGTGAAATCGGTGAAAGACCGTTTACACTGAACGATCTGCGAATTTTTTGCGAACGACCAACGATGATTTGAGAACATGTTGAAAGATCAAAATGAACGATTTCTCGCACGTCGTTTGATCGTTCGCTGCGTTTACACGTACGATTATCGTTCGAATTCGATTGTTATCGTGCAAATTTGAACGATAAATCGTTCCGTGTAAAAGGACCATTACTCTCTTCCTCAGCACCGTTCCTGTGCTGTTAGCAGTGTAATCTTCGGTCTGGAGCACCGTTAGGAGCATTGCCCGCCCCCAGAGCTTGAACTGGCCCGTTCACTATATTGATTATCTTTAGAAGGCTTGGCACTATGGGGGGGGGGGGGGGGCAGTGCTCCTGACGGTGCTCCGGACCGAGCATATGGGTACAAACCCACACACCGTATATGCAGCTTATTTACTACTGCGATACGCAGCAAATACGCAGCAGATTAGATCTAAATAACTGAACACAGCATCAAATCTTCACCATCACATCTGCTGCGTTTTTGCTGCGTATACGGTGTGTGGGTTTATACCCTGACACTGCTAACAGCACAGGAGACATGCTATAAGAGACATACTCTCCTCCTTGCCTCTCCTGTGCAATAGGAAGATATCAGTAGGTTAGATGAATCTAACCGCTGGTAAATCTCCCTTTAAGTGAATGGAACTAAGTTGTAATACCACCCAAAACCTGAGGACAGGGGTGGCGCTGCTCTTACAATAAAGCAGCTGTGTTGTTTACTTTTAGCTTATGTTGAGGTCCAATTTTTTTTTTTTACATGGCAGTGACCCTTTAAACTACAGTTTGACCTATCAGTATTGACTTTGTGCCCTTTATCCTCATTGATTGGAACAGTAAACAAACAGGCGGAAAAGATGCAAGAAAAGTAGCTGGTGGCGGCTTCTTCTATGTGGAAAAGCAGAATGATTTCCTTCCCTGAAGTGGGACTAGGGTGGGCGGCTCTGTGCAGTAACCTCGGATATCGCCATGCAGAGCAGCTCCTCGGCGTTGTTCACCAACCCTCCTGCTATCTGATCACTGTCTCCTATAATGGCCTATACACATCCATTTACATCTTTATGATTCTGAGAGATCCGGTCATGACCTCAATCCAACCTCCGAGCAGATAGAAGATGGAACCTTCCATGAAGAATGGGGATCTGATAAATCAGAATATTCACACGTCTGATGTCAGCCGTGGAGACTTCACTTCCCATTCAGAAGGCACAATAGTCCCTGATGTGACTGGAAACAAGAAATTGCATGTAAAAGTCGCCTGAAGCCCAACACGAAGCGCCATTCATACAACGTGGTATACAAATATTTACAGTAATGGGTTCATGTTCGGGCTATGTTCACACAATGCAAGAACAATGGCCGTTGTTGCATAAAAACTGGATTGCGTTCAAAGAAGGACGGACGAAATAATTGACATGTCAATTATTTCCACGGTGATAGCGAACAATGGCTGTTGTTCAATCCATTGTGTGAACAACGGCCGCTGTTTGCATTGATATCAATGCAACACTTTTTTATGACAAGAACGGACATTGTTTTAACAACAATGGAACTCCAGCGAATGTTTTTTTTTTCTTTTTCCAAATCATCAGATTTGTCATTTACTTCTATTTACAAAATCTCCAGTCTTCCAGTACTTACCAGCTGCTGTATGTCCAGCATGAAGTGGTGTATTCTTTCCAGTCTGACACTCTGCTGCCACCTCTGTCCATGTCAGTAGCAAATCCCCATAGAAAACATATCCTGCTCTGGGCAGTTCCTGACATGGACAGAGGTGGCAGCAGAGAGCACTGTATCAGACTGGAAAGAATACACCACTTCCTGCAGGGCATACAGCAGCTGATAAGTACTGGAAGATTTTTAAATAGACGTAAATTAAAAATCTATATAACTTTCTGTTGATTTTTGTTGGAGTACCCCTTTTAAGTATTGATTTTCCTATTTGTACCGTTCTGTTACGATATCCGTAGCCCATATTGGCATTTGCCAGCATACAAGTAGGGCAGCGTGACATCCCCATTGCCAGTCTTCCAGCCCATTAAACATCTCTGCATGCTAATGATGCCAACGTATTCAAGCTGCGGGGCACGTGGCCCACATGTCTGACGGAGAAGCCAACACGGCCCTCCGTACGTTTCCAGCCATAGAGGCAGATGGCGGGGGAGAGTAACGTATAGTCACAAAAATACATATAAAAATGATACAACTACTTAACACTTCAACTCTCAGAAGGGAATGAGGGCGAAGGATATAAGAGACGGAGGGCGCGGAGCGTTCCAGGAGCTGTAATCACTGGGGATGGGTCTGGCAGACACTGGAGGCTTTCAGTATGTTCATGTCATTGGCATGCATGGCACCCAGGTAGCCGAGCTCTTCTTATGCACTTCGCCATCTTCGTTCTTTAAAAAGTTATTAACTCAAACACTTCCAATTCTACAGTGAACATCTGGCCGATTCTTCGCGCAGTACATACGTAAGAGTCAGTGGAAGTGAAATATAGCGCAATTACGTGTGATATAACGTATAAGGAGGATTCCCGCTGCCATGTGTGTAACCAGGATCTGGATAACTGGGCGATCAGTCAGACGGGCCTGAAGGGACAAGTTCTGTGACATCTTTATTTTATATCGCTCCTGCCCGGCTACTGTTCACACTGGAGTTGTGGGGGTGTATGGGAGAATGTCACATCCATTTCAATCACCCTTTTCCAAAAGAGGATCTGCTTCTTCTCATATGTACCATCTCTTAAAAGGGTATGCCACTCACACATAACTTTTCATATGTTGCTGCCCATGGTGAGACTAACAATTCCTTCAATACTTGTTATTATCTATTCAGTCTCCTACCCCCAGTTCTCAGCTGCTGCTTTCTGCTAAAGACACAAAAATCTGTGTGTGAGCTTTTCTCTCTGTCTCCCCCTCCCTTCTAAAACAGCTGATGTAAACAAGTCCCTGGCAGGCTGTATCTGCAACTTTGTAGCTTCTTTGTAATGCTGGGAGGGTAATCACAGTGAGTTCATTAGCAACTTGACCTCAGATTAATCCTCCCAGCGTTACACAGAAGCTAAAATGTTGCAGATAAAGCCAACCAGGTACTTGTTTTTGTTTGCATCAGCCATGTCAGAAGGGAGGGGGGGGGGGGAGACAGAGAGAAAAGCTCACACAGATTTTTGTGTTTTCAGCAGAAAGCAGAAGCTTAGAACTGGGGGAAGGAGACTGAATAGATAACAACAAGTCTGGATGGAATCGTTAGTACCACTATGGGCAGCAACATACGTTATGTTTAAGTGGAGTACTCCTTTAATGATTAGAGAAGTTAGAAGTAAAATACAGTAATGGAAATCCTCAAAGACGTTGTACATAACATATAATAACATCTAACCTGCTGATATGACCCTATAGTGCACAGGGCACTGAGGATGAAGGTCCGTTTCTTACAGCTTTCATGTGCTGTGTAGCTTAAGTGATATGGTAATAAGGCACTTTACAAATATTCCATTGACTCTATAGAAGTTGCACAAAGTCTGCATAACAGCTGCCTCAACTGGTTTAAACTTCCTATCCACCTTTGGCTTCTGAAAAGAGACTCTAGGTGTGCGTCTAATAGGTGGGACCTACATTTATGACATATCTTATGGATCCTAATGAGAATACCCCTTTAATAAATACATTTAAAGGGGTAGATCACCTTTTTTTTTTTTTTTTTTCTTTCAAATCAACCAGAAATTTGTAATTTACTTCGATTGAAAATTCTCAAGTCTTCCAGTACTTATCAGCTGCTGTATGCCCTGCAGGAAGTTGTGTATTCCCTCCAGTCTGACACAGTGCTCTCTGCTGCCACCTCTGTCCATGTCAGGAACTGTCCAGAGCAGCAGCAAATCCCCATAGAAAACTTCTCCTGCTCTGGACAGTTCCTGACATGGACAGAGGTGGCAGCAGAGAGCACTGTGTCAAACTGGAAACAATACACCACTTGCTGCAGGACATACAGCAACTGATAAGTACTGGAAGACTGGAGATTTTTTTTAATTGACGTAAATTACAAATCTCTGGCACTATCTGCCACCAGTTGATTTAAAAGATTTTTTTTTTTCTGTTTTGGTGAACAACTCCTTTAATTGTAGGTGGTGTCGCTGCATACTACAGGTTATAAATACTACAAAGCATCAAGGCAGCCCAAGATCACAAACAAGCCTATAAGCAAATGTTCACAAGATCCGACTTGCTGTATAAGGAAAAAAAAATAAAAATAACTTATCACACTGCATAGGTTTTAGTTTTTTTTTTACAGACTATCACACGCCAATTTCCCATAGAAGCAGTTTAAGGAACATTTCCCAAGAATCTCTGCTGAACATGACAAAAACAGCCAGTGTGAATATTGCATAAAAAAACAAAAAAAACACATACAGCAACTAAACCTACAGCTAAAATGTTTGTGCTGCAAATGTAATTCATTGTAAAGTGATCTCGGCCCTCTATAAGGAATATGTTCCATTAGGAATCCCTCCATATGTTCATCCATATGTGACTCTGCTCGGTGTAGTCATGTATCAGTCACATTGTTTTATGCTGCATGAAATGAGATGCAATGTTAGTTTCCACCTCTGTTGCTCCATTGTACACAGTCATAATAATGACAATATAATACTACAATTACACTTCAGGGCCGGGGGGGTTCTGAGTACTCACCTCTTAACAACATGTATGGGGTGGGGGATGCTGAGTGCGTCCTTAAAGGGGTTATCCAGGATTAGAAAAATCACAGCTAAATTCTTGCAAATACAGCGCCAACCCTGTCCTCAGGTTGTGTGCGGTATTACAATTCAGCTCTATTCACTTCAATGGAAATTAGCTGCAAAACCCCCACATGGAGACCATTATTGTTTATAGCCTGTGCTTGGCACTGCAGTTCAGTTCAATTTTCTTAAATGGGAATGAGCAGTAATACCAGGCATAGCCAGAAGGAAAAGTGGCTCTGTTTCTGCATTTAACAACAACAACAACACGTTTTTTCTTTTCAGTTTACACTAGTGTTATGCTTAAAGGGGTATTAAAGCATTTTCAAAATGTATATGTTGCTAGGCCCTGCCTAGCTGCCTTCAGGAGACTGGACCTGGATACAGTAAATACAGCTGTTATATAGCTGCCTTCAGGAGACTGGACCTGGATACAGTAAGTATAGCTGTTATATAGCTGCCTTCAGCAGACTGGACCTGGATACAGTAAGTATAGCTGGTATATAGCTGCCTTCAGCAGACTGGACCTGGATACAGTAAGTATAGCTGTTATATAGCTGCCTTCAGCAGACTGGACCTGGATACAGTAAGTATAGCTGGTATATAGCTGCCTTCAGCAGACTGGACCTGGATACAGTAAGTATAGCTGTTATATAGCTGCCTTCAGGAGACTGGATCTGGATACAGTAAGTATAGCTTTTATATAGCAGCCTTCAGGAGACTGAACCTGGATACAGTAAGTACAGCTGGTATATAGCTGCCTTCAGGAGACTGGACCTGGATACAGTAAGTATAGCTGTTATATAGCTGCCTTCAGGAGACTGGACCTGGATACAGTAAGTATAGCTGCCTTCAGGAGACTGGACCTGGATACAGTAAGTATAGCTGCCCTCAGGAGACTGGACCTGGATACAGTAAGTATAGCTGTTATATAGCCACCTTCAGGAGACTGGACCTGGATACAGTAAGTATAGCTTTTATATAACAGCCTTCAGGAGACTGGACCTGGATACAGTAAGTATAGCTGTTATATAGAAGCCTTCAGGATACTGGACCTGGATACAGTAAGTATAGCTGTTATATAGCCGCCTTCAGGAGACTGGACCTGGATACAGTAAGTATAGCTGTTATATAGCTGCCTTCAGGAGACTGGACCTGGATACAGTAAGTATAGCTGTTATATAGCTGCCTTCAGGAGACTGGACCTGGATACAGTAAGTATAGCTGTTATATAGCTGCCTTCAGTAGACTGCCAAAGTTTTGATTGGTCTGGGTCTGAGGTTTTTTTTTTTGCTGAACTATCCCTTTAAGCACAGTCCTTTCCCAGGCTCATACTGTAAGTCTAAGGAGCTCAACTCTTATTTTTCTCATACAGAGCTGCGATGCTTTTTTCTTCTGAACACTCAGACCCAGACCGATCAAAACTTTTTGTTTTTTTATAAGCACAGTGACACTTTAAGTCTTTAAATAGAAAGTAGAATGGCTGCTAATAGAAGCTGTCCCCTATGATCCATCGCTCCATTGACTTGTAAGGTGCAAATAAGAGAACATCAGGTTTCTATTACCTATTATACCCTTGTTATTCATGGTCCACAGAGGATAAGTGGAGCGCCAATTTACTTTCGAGGAGATTACCTTGCCGACAGCATGTGAGCTGAAAGTGATTTCATCAATAAATGTAATCAGGTCTCCGGGCGTCAGTCTGTCAAAGTATTTCCTGCAGATATCATAGGCCTGAGACCACTCGGCTGCGGTCTGCGGCGCTGCTTTGAGAAGCTGCGGGTCTCCGCTCCAGAAGAGCTTCTGTAGCCAGGCTGCATGCACTGCGCTGGAGGACAGCGGCTTCCCATCTACATGCGGGACCCGTGCAGCCAGCTTGGAGATAGCCAGCACATTGTGACTGGTGAGCACGGGGGCCAGTGACTCCAGGGGGTTCAGGCTGGCATCCGTCATCCTCTTGTAATCCAGACCTATGTAAGGGAAAAAACATAAGAACAGGATCATCTATTACGAACAGATGTGCTGAAAATACTGATGTAGCAGAGCTGAATTTGCTCTTGTTAGTAATAAGTGTTAGGGCTCATTCACACGATCACGGCACGGATCCCCTAGCTGGAGCCCCCATCGCGGGCCGCAGAGATGACAGGAGAACATGATGTGATCCGTGCCGGGAATCGCACTACGACAATTCTATTTTTTTCACGGTGAGGATCGCGCCACGGGTCATGTGAACGGCCACATTCACTTCAATGGGCCCTAAAATTGTCCTTGGTCACGGCTCCAATTTTACAGGACGTGTAAATAAGGCCTTACTGCCATCAAAGAAAACTTATGACATGTCAAAAGTTTTGAGTGTTCACACCTGTGAAATTCTTTAAAGGTGTCTTACAGTATAGAAGAGTTTGGACGCGCGCCAAATGGACCTCAACTCCTGAAGGGGCCGTATGACACCAAGTGTAGAGTAATCTGACAGCATTCAGTAGCATGGAAAACTGGGGGATTTATTCAAGCCACATACATATGGGCAACGTTTCGACCCTGTGGGTCTTCATCAAGGCTTTATAAAGACCCTATGGGGCTGAAACGTTGCCCTTGTGTATGTGGCTTCAATAAATCCCACTGTTTTCCATGCTACTGAATGTTGTCAGATTATTTTAATCTTGATGTCTCTAAGGGCCCTATTCCACCGGACGATTATCGTTCGCATAATCGTTAACGATTATTGATCTCAAACGACCGCTATTGCGAAAGACCTGAAAACGTTCACTCATTTCCATGGAACGATAATCGTTACTTATGATCGTATTTGCGATCGTTGTTTCTCCGCTATTTCTTCGCTATTGTGTTCATATCTACTGCGAACGACCAAACGACGTCTTATTCAATGCGAACGATTTGCGAACGTTTTGTGAACAAGCAACGATAAAAATAGGTCCAGGTCTTATAAAGCGATCAACGATTTCTCGTTCGGTCGTTAATCGTTAACTGCATTTCAATCGAACGATTATCGTTTAGATTCGAACGATTTAACGATAATCTGAACGATAATCGTCCGGTGGAATAGGGCCCTAAGACATGACAAAAGTTTTCTATGATGACAGGTACACTTGTTGTTATGATAATGTCGGTGAAACCTTACACAGTTACATTGCATGTAAGGCCGAAGAAAGGCATAAGACTACAGGTTAAGGGCAGCACCCTACAGCAGGGGAGTCAAAGTGACGGCCATTCAGCTGTTTCAAAACGAAAATCCCCATCATGCCTAGGGAGCCGAAGCAGAGGCAGCAGAGAGCGCTGTCTCTGGAAAGACTACACTACTTCCTGCAGGACATACAACAGCTGATAAGTACTGGAGATTTTTAAAAAGAAGAAAATCTATATAACTTTCTGACACCAGTTGATGCAAAAGAAAAAAGTGTTTGAAGAGAACCCCTTTAAACACCTCTACTTGATCCATCTATGTTTTGATGACTTCTGTGTTTTCTAAACAATTTCATTGGCATGTGAAACATTTGTGCTCTATGGCATCTAAATGGGCAAGAATAAGCCGAACTTAATCTGCTCTAGAGGAGCAACTTAACCATGCTTAAAGGAGTGACCCTCAGCGGCACAGGACAGGCTCTATAGGACCCATACGTGCATACGGACAGGCTCTATAGGACCCATATGTGCATACGGACAGGCTCTATAGGACCCATATGTACATACGGACAGGCTCTATAGGACCCATATGTGCATACGGACAGGCTCTATAGGACCCATATGTACATAAAGAAAGGCTCTATAGGACCCATATGTACATAAGGACAGGCTCTATAGGACCCATATGTACATACGGACAGGCTCTATAGGACCCATATGTGCATGAGGACAGGCTCTATAGGACCCATATGTACATGAGGACAGGCTCTATAGGACCCATATGTACATAAGGACAGGCTCTATAGGACCCATATGTACATACGGACAGGCTCTATAGGACCCATATGTACATAAAGAAAGGCTCTATAGGACCCATATGTACATAAGGACAGGCTCTATAGGACCCATATGTACATACGGACAGGCTCTATAGGACCCATACGTGCATACGGACAGGCTCTATAGGACCCATACGTGCATACGGACAGGCTCTATAGGACCCATACGTGCATGAGGACAGGCTCTATAGGACCCATACGTGCATACGGACAGGCTCTATAGGACCCATACGTGCATGAGGACAGGCTCTATAGGACCCATATGTACATACGGACAGGCTCTATAGGACCCATATAAGCATGAGGACAGGCTCTATAGGACCCATATGTACATGAGGACAGGCTCTATAGGACCCATATGTACATGAGGACAGGCTCTATAGGACCCATATGTACATACGGACAGGCTCTATAGGACCCATATGTACATGAGGACAGGCTCTATAGGACCCATACGTGCATACGGACAGGCTCTATAGGACCCATATGTACATGAGGACAGTCTCTATAGGACCCATATGTGCATAAAGAAAGGCTCTATAGGACCCATATGTGCATACGGACAGGCTCTATAGGACCCATATGTACATGAGCACAGGCTTTATAGGACCCATATGTGCATGAGGACAGGCTCTATAGGACCCATATGTGCATGAGGACAGGCTCTATAGGACCCATATGTGCATGAGGACAGGCTCTATAGGACCCATATGTACATGAGCACAGGCTCTATAGGACCCATATGTACATGAGCACAGGCTCTATAGGACCCATATGTACATGAGGACAGGCTCTATAGGACCCATATGTACATACGGACAGGCTCTATAGGACCCATATGTACATGAGGACAGGCTCTATAGGACCCATATGTACATGAGGACAGGCTCTATAGGACCTATATGTACATAAGGACAGGCTCTATAGGACCCATATGTACATAAGGACAGGCTCTATAGGACCCATATGTACATAAGGACAGGCTCTATAGGACCCATATGTGCATACGGACAGGCTTTATAGGACCCATATGTACATGAGCACAGGCTTTATAGGACCCATATGTACATACGGACAGGCTCTATAGGACCCATACGTGCATACGGACAGGCTCTATAGGACCCATACGTGCATACGGACAGGCTCTATAGGACCCATACGTGCATGAGGACAGGCTCTATAGGACCCATATGTACATGAGGACAGGCTCTATAGGACCCATATGTACATGAGGACAGGCTCTATAGGACCCATATGTACATGAGGACAGGCTCTATAGGACCCATATGTACATGAGGACAGGCTCTATAGGACCCATACGTGCATACGGACAGGCTCTATAGGACCCATACGTGCATACGGACAGGCTCTATAGGACCCATATGTACATGAGGACAGTCTCTATAGGACCCATATGTGCATAAAGAAAGGCTCTATAGGACCCATATGTGCATACGGACAGGCTCTATAGGACCCATATGTACATGAGCACAGGCTCTATAGGACCCATATGTACATGAGCACAGGCTCTATAGGACCCATATGTACAAGAGGACAGGCTCTATAGGACCCATATGTACATACGGACAGGCTCTATAGGACCCATATGTACATGAGGACAGGCTCTATAGGACCCATATGTACATGAGGACAGGCTCTATAGGACCTATATGTACATAAGGACAGGCTCTATAGGACCCATGTGTACATAAGGACAGGCTCTATAGGACCCATATGTACATAAGGACAGGCTCTATAGGACCCATATGTGCATACGGACAGGCTTTATAGGACCCATATGTACATGAGCACAGGCTTTATAGGACCCATATGTGCATGAGGACAGGCTCTATAGGACCCATATGTGCATGAGGACAGGCTCTATAGGACCCATATGTACATGAGGACAGGCTCTATAGGACCCATATGTACATGAGGACAGGCTCTATAGGACCCATATGTACATGAGGACAGGCTCTATAGGACCCATATGTACATAAGGACAGGCTCTATAGGACCCATATGTACATGAGGACGGGCTCTATAGGACCCATATGTACATAAGGACAGGCTCTATAGGACCCATATGTACATAAGGACAGGCTTTATAGGACCCATATGTGCATACGAACAGGCTCTATAGGACCCATATGTACATGAGGACAGGCTTTATAGGACCCATATGTACATACGGACAGGCTCTTTAGGACCCATATGTACATACGGACAGGCTCTTTAGGACCCATATGTGCATACGGACAGGCTCTATATGTGCAGAAATAACCAGAAGCCTCCTCCTTGGCAGGAATACATTACTCACATGGTTGATATTCACACTGACAGAACGACACATAAGCCAGCCCTGCTACATGTCGCCCTTGGGACTCTGCTGCTAGTGTTACTGTAACAGGTAAGAAGCCAGATGTAGCCGCCTTCTGCCGACATGTAACCTGGCGTGAAGCCGGCGCGGCATCGCTCCTTCTACCTGTTATTACTCTGTGAGGTTGTAGATGCGACACTTCATTATCACCTCCTGCTACAGGAACTATAGAAAATAACTGGAAAGGTTCATGTGAAGCAACTCTAGAGGTATGAGCATAATATACACTACTAATATCTGTAACAAACTATATGTACCAATCGGGCTTTCTGGTTTATCAGATTCCAATGTAGAGGAAATTATATATATATATATATATATATTGGTGTAAAATCCAGGACATCATCTATATGTATAGGCTTATTATCCGCTCATGCCTGAAGCCATATAATTATGTGCAAAAATAGGATTCAGACACAAGGTCAGGCCTCTGATTAACAAGGAGCCGGTAATACATAGTAAATGAACGCACCAACCATAGAGGTTAACTGTGCTCTTTACTGGAGAGAACAGACGTGCATATAGATTTCTGGTAATGTATGCAGCCAGTCGCAGCGTTGATGCAGTCACAGTGGCACCTGAACCAGGCCGACTGGTTTCTCACTTCTCGTCTTATTCGGGGTGATCGTACCTGATGCCACTGCCTTCAGCTTTTTCAGTAGCTTCACGTGAGAATCGGGCTTGATGGTGTGTCTGACATACTGCGAGCAGCCGCAGTTCTCCAGCAGGGTGAAGTAGTAAAGCAGTCTTTGGAGGTCTCGGCCTTCGATGGTGGGGTAGACGTATTTGGCCATGTGCTCGTAGAAAGCTTCAGGGTTCGTTTTTAAGGTGTCAAACAGGCCGAGGGATTTGGCTCGTGCCTCTATTTCTGTTGTGGACAATCTGTAAATAAAACATTGTATATTAGAAGAGGGAATACAAGATATTGGACGTCGAAGAAGATCTAGGGCATAAAAAGCCTGCTGCATCATCATCATCTATGTGGATGTAAATGCTCCACCGTCCGCTGCCAAACCTCTTTTCAATGGAACTTGGTTCCATTATTTTTGTTGTCTGGTATGCTAATGAGGATCTATATCAGGGGTAGGGAACCTTGCGGCCCTCCAGCTGTGGCAAAACTACAACTCCCATCATGCCTGGACTGCCAGTGGTGTGCACCATCATAAGGCAACATAAAGAACAATATGCAGCAGCAGCTGCCAGCACCATATTGTCCTCTTCATCCACTGCCTTGGGGCAATAACCAAGGCTGTTGTACGAAGACAAATTGTACGAGGCTCTGGGGGTGGAGAGCGGGGGTCTCCTACTGGGCTCTTTATACTGCAACTAAATGGACAGAGAAGGAAGGATGGATAGATAGGAGATAGATAGATAGGAGATAGATAGATAGGAGATAGATAGATAGATAGATAGATAGATAGATAGATAGATAGATAGGAGATAGATAGATAGGAGATAGATAGATAGGAGATAGATAGATAGGAGATAGATAGATAGATAGGAGATAGATAGATAGGAGATAGATAGATAGATAGATAGATAGATAGATAGATAGGAGATAGATAGATAGGAGATAGATAGATAGATAGATAGATAGATAGATAGATAGAAGATAGATAGATAGAAGATAGATAGATAGGAGATAGATAGATAGATAGATAGATAGATAGATAGATAGATAGATAGATAGATAGATAGATAGATAGGAGATAGATAGATAGGAGATAGGAGATAGATAGATAGGAGATAGATAGATAGATAGATAGATAGATAGATAGATAGATAGATAGGAGATAGATAGATAGATAGATAGATAGATAGATAGATAGGAGATAGATAGATAGATAGATAGATAGATAGATAGATAGATAGATAGGAGATAGATAGATAGATAGATAGATAGATAGATAGATAGATAGATAGATAGGGGATAGATAGGGGATAGATAATAGATAGATAGATAGATAGATAGATAGATAGATAGATAGGAGATAGATAGGAGATAGATAGATAGGAGATAGATAGGAGATAGATAGATAGATAGATAATAGATAGATACATAGATAGATAGATAGATAGATAGATAGATAGATAGATAGATAGATAGATAGATAGGAGATAGATAGATAGGAGATAGATAGATAGATAGATAGGAGATAGATAGATAGATAGATAGATAGATAGATAGATAGATAGATAGATAGAAGATAGATATATAGATAGATAGATAGGAGATAGATAGATAGATAGATAGATAGATAGATAGGAGATAGATAGATAGATAGATAGATAGATAGATAGATAGAGACAGACAGACACTCTTACACCATACACATATACAGTTGTGCTATTACAGGATACGGAGCTGTGACTATTTTTGCTGCATTTACCAGGAAGTAAACAAAGAACTTGTCACAATAACCATCATCCGATCTGAGCTAAGAGCTCCGGCTGCTGCCGCTATTATCGCTCCCTGCATTGTGAGAAATCCTTCAGTACGCAGCAGTAAAAGCTCGCCTATAGATTCATATACAACCCCATCTATATATAATGTGTGTTTTGGTTTAGAAAATTACTGAGAAGCTGCTCTAAAATTATAAAAAAATAAATAAATAAATCTTGAGTACCCTATAACTGTGGGGGAGGAAGAAGACAAAGCCTTGGAGGGGGAGCCCCCAGCCTCAGGTCGGCCTGGAGACGATCAATAATGTACAATATTAGATATTGTCGATTGGCGATATTATGTGCGCAGGGATATATTGACGTTGGGTTTATCTCCGGACGGAATCGGCTCCATCCTACACGTCGCGTATAGGAGAAAATTTCCCTTCTCATTGATCCAAGTGGGGGCAGCGCTTATTATCAGAATAATTGGCTTCTCCGCTTCATTGTTATTATGGTTATTGAATATATATTTTATAATATTTAACCTCAATAATGGGCGATGCATCGGGAAATAATCCAGCAAGACAGGAATGACATGAAATCTCCACTCATCCTGGGCCAGCCGGAGTATATCTATGTAATGAAAGCCAGAATTAAAGAGTCGGGGATGGGAAACCTTTAGCCCTCCAGATACTGCACAATTCCCATCATGCCTGGACATGAATTGTAGTTTTAAAACAGCTGAAGGGCCACAGGTTACTAATTTCTGCTTTAGATCAACTACAATCAATAAAGGGATTATTCTCCAATTTTATTTTTTTGAATAAACTGGTTTCAAAAAAATATTAAGTCTTCCAGTACTTATCAGCTGCAGTATGTCCTGCAGGAAGTGGTGTATTTTTTCCAGTCTGACACAGTACTCTCTGCTGCCACCTCTGTCCATGTCAGGAACTGTCCAGATCAGTAGCAAATCCCCATAGAAAACCTCTCCTATCCTCCAGACTGGAAGGAATACACCACTTCCTGCAGGACTTTTTTCTTCTTAACTTTTACTCAAGTTATTAGACTAGAGAAAAAAAAGTTCTTGTCCAGTCTACACAATGCTCTGTGAGCTAAATACATCATCTATTGCTTCCCTATTCTCTCTGCTAGCTCGCTACAATGTTTCAGTTTGGAGTCCAGGCTTTTGGTTTTAGCACCAAATGAAAGACGAACGATTTCTCGATGATCGTTCGATCGTTTCTGCATTGACACAAAACAATTGTTTATTATCATTTAATTTTGAACAATATAAGAATAATTTGCATGGTAATTGTCCTGTGTAAGACTGCCCTTAGGGCTCTATTACACAGAACGATAATCGGCCGAATCGACCCTATCCGGCCGATTATCGCTCCATGTAAAAAAACACAACGATCAGCCGATGACAACGATCATCAGCTGATCATTGATATAGGTTTGGACCTGTAATTGTCGGGCGCCAACCACGCATCGCTATGTGTAATAGGCGGGGACCGCCGTGGCCAGTGATTGGCTGAGCAGCCTGTCAGCTGAGACAGGCCGCTCTGAAGCTGCAGCGCGGGCGACCCGGGGAGAAGCAGAGCGCAGGAGGAGCCCTGGACCATGGATAGGGAATGTATAGAGTTTAAGAAAGGGCTGCAAGGACATCGGTAAAGATGTCCATGCAGCCTTTGTTAAATGATTATCGGTCCGTGTAATAGGTCCAGTAAACGAGCGCCGATCTAGCAGATCAGCGCTCGTTTACATTTATTATCAGGCCCCCATCGGCCTGTGTAATAGTACCCCTTACGGTCTCACCTATAAGGAGGCCTTAAATTGTGGCTGGGGATGATCCAATAAGCTACTTCCAGCAGGTGGCACTAGAGAGAGCTTCCGTCCAGCTGGAATAGAGCTAATCTACATATTTGTTTCCCAGAAGGCTTTGCTTGGCCTACAACACCCAGGAGAATGAATTGGCCAATCTTCCAGTAAAATTTACGTGAGATTCCATTTTGTAACCAAGACTTTCTCCGAGATGGACTACACTGGGACATTGATCCATTACACGTCTGCACTTAAAGGGGGCCTTGTGTGTTAGATCTGGAGCCTAACCAGCGAGGGGGTTAATGAAATGTTTAGGAAATAAAAGTGATTTACGTGGTGGGCTGCATCAGTGCACAGAAAAGACTCACTAGTACTAGGTTATATGTGTGTATACTAGAGGAAGGCGAGCATCCGGCAATCACAGCACTACAGAAACCAAGGCTTAAAATAAAACTTACAGGAAAAACACCTTAAAGAGACTAATTATCCAGAGTGTAATTATAGAGGGGTGGTATGAAGCCATTCTATATACAGCTGTGTAACCTGTGAACGCCCCTCCGTGCTCTGAATGGAATCACAGTGTAAGCTTCATGATAGTATCAGATCACTCTCCTATAGTCGGCCAACCCGATCCTCTGCCACTATATAAGACCATTGACCAATCCTGCTGCATACACCACCCAATGTCCAATGGTCCATACATCATGTCTTGCCTAGAGACTTGGATTCGTCCAAACCTGAGAGAGCGGCATTTGATTACCAGTGGCTGCAGAAGTTGGATGCAACCGGGCCCTATTACGTGTGACAATTATCGTGCGAAAAATCGTTATATCGTTCGAATTGAAACGATAATCAATCTGTGTTATTGCAGGCAACGATCGAAAAATCGTTCGTGTGTCATTGATCATTGATTTAGATCTGAACCTAAAATTATCGTTAATCGTTCGCTGTAATTCCACATTCGTTCGCTCAAGTTCTGCATTTGTCACTAATCGTTCAGTGTAATTGCACATTGTTCATTGTTTTGCTGGGATCAGAAGGAATAAACGATCATAGTAACGATCTTAACTAATGGTTTACACGGAACGTTTATCCTTCTAATTTTCGCGATAACGATAGTATTTGAGCGATAATCGGCTCGTGTAAACACAGCGAACAATCAAGCGACAAGCCAGAAATCGTTCATTGTGATCTTTCAACATGTTCTCAAGTTGTCGTCGACCGTTCGCTAAAAATTTGCAGATTGCTTAGTGTAAACAGTCTTTCAAAGTCTTTTACCCTATGTGTGAGATGGGCTAAGGAAATCTTAAAAACGATCGCAATAACGATTTTTCTAACAATTTATCTGTCTAAACGCTGATCTTTATAAAAACCTAATTGTTGCTTCAAAATCGTTAAACGATCGATCGGGCGAATTTTTGCTTTGTGTAAACGGATCATAACGACCATCATTCTATGTAATATGGTAAACAATTTCAGGTTAACAACAAACAATCTCGAATGCGATCGTTTATCGTTAGTCGTTAAAAATCGCTCCGTGTAATAGGACCCTTAGGCCAATGCTTTCCAGGACTCCATCCAACTTCTGCAGCCACGGCTAATCCAATGCAGCACGCACGGTATTGGACGAAGCCAAGCATGTGTGAGATCTCTACTCTTGGCTCTTCTGCAGGTACATAATCTAGAAAGCTGACCGGGCTGGGCTACAATCCCGTCTCGTTACTCTAATCGTGGTCATCGCCCACAGCCTATACATGTTCTGTTTGGGCCCTTACTAGCCACACCTAGAAGTCTCAAAGAACTGTCTATAGTTTTGTTAAAATGGCTCAAGGTGAGAAATGACTCATGAAGTCCACCTCTTGCAGAGAGCTTCAGTGACTCTCTATAAGGCAAACAGGGGCCTGGCAGACAGTATTCAGCTCTGCTACAGTGCCACCGTATGGCCACAATATAGAAAACTTTGTGTACAGAATCCGTTCAAACTGCTTTTCAAAGCCCTCAGCGGAGACAGGTTTGCTAAGTATTTTTGGATTTCGATCAGATTTGTCTTCTTTAGTAAAGTTTTTACCAGAAATTTCCCATAGAAATGACTGGCGGAATGTTCAGGAATTCAAGCGTCAGACAGCACAGCAGTAACCAGCCAATCACTGCACATATGCAAATAGCTGTAATGTAGCCGCCAATAGAAACTCTCAGGTCACCAAAATCAGTTTTAAAGGCAGGTACCAAATTCTCTCTTAAAGGGTTGGTAACAATTAGCTTTTAACCGGCCATTTTTGTATTTGCTCTAAAAAGGGACACTCTGCTTTCTCTTAAAGTGGCACTCTGGAAGTCACTGTTAAGGGGGCGCTCTTTTCAAGTACTATTTTCTCGTAGAAATGAACATCTATTTTCTTTTTCCTAGTTCAAATTTCCCATCTTACAAAAGCAAAGGGATGTCTCACAGGCCCAATGGAATAATGAAGTGTAAATTCCTACAGTATATAAGAAACCTGTTCTGCTATGCGTGTAACCCATCTGAGGAGCCACCAGAGCTGAGCTTTAAAACTTACTTTAATATGGATGATGAATTCAGGTAATTTCTCCTGATTAAATTATGCTTAGCATGCCAGCAATGAGACGGTCTTCCATTTGCACTTCAGTTAAATTACTTTGTTAGAGTGACCATTCAGCAATCTACAGAGGAAATAAGTATGAAGACCCGGGGGCTGGGAACATGGAGGGGGGGGGGGGCTCACAAGACCTATTCTAAATCCTTAGAGAAAAAACTCTCTTCTTCTAGGTGGAATTACTGATGGAGAAGTTACAATAGGAAACAATTATCTTCCTTCTGGATGAGAGGAGATAATTTGAATATTTTTCCCATGAAACATTGCCCGTAAGTTTTTTTATACAAATAAGTGGGTCTGTCAATGGAGTTTAAAAAGGTCATTCCAAAGGGGGGGGGGGGGGGAAGGGGAAAAAAATAAAAAAAGATTATATATATATATATATATATATATATATATATATATATATATATATATATAGCTCCCAAAGTTTTCATGTCCTGCATGCAGCTGCTCTGCAACAGATGAAGGTAAGAGACACCCTATTCAGAGAGTGCTGCATGTATGTGCTCACATCTGTCCTGCTCATTCCTTCATGCTCGCTCCAGTCTCTGTTAGCCCTTGTGTTTTCCATCCTCTCCATTCCTGCTATATTGTGCCTGCACTTACACTCAGCTATACACACTGCTGCTATAATGTGCCTGCACTCACACTCAGCTATACACACTGCTGCTGTAATGTGCCTGCACTCACACTCAGCTATACACACTGCTGCTGTAATGTGCCTGCACTCACACTCAGCTATACACACTGCTGCTATAATGTGCCTGCACTCACACTCAGCTATACACACTGCTGCTATAATGTGCCTGCACTAACACTCAGCTATTCACACCATATAGAGAAGTCTCTGACATTGTCCTCCTGCACAGCTCTGTGATTCCCACTTCCTGGTTCATAGTGAACACGCCCCCCTTCCCCATTGCTGTCATGTGACCACACAGCGCTCAGACAGCAGCCCTGCTTCTCTATTCTAGCCTGGTGTACTACGCTACTGCATTATGGGGATCTGCATCTCCATCCTGTATCTACAAACTGCTGCTGTGTTATCAGGGTTATACAGTTACTATACATTATACACCACATGCTGCTAAACTGTACAGTAACCTATATATCACATATCCAGCTGCTGTGTTATCAGGGTTATACAGTTACTATACATTATACTCCACATGCTGATTGCTATACTGTACAGTAACTTATATATCACATATCCAGCTGCTGTGTTATCAGGGTTATACAGTTATTATACATTATATACCACATGCTGCTATACTGTACAGTAACTTATATATCACATATCCAGCTGCTGTGTTATCAGGGTTATACAGTTACTATACATTATACACCACATGCTGATTGCTATACTGTACAGTAACTTATATATCACATATCCAGCTGCTGTGTTATCAGGGTTATACAGTTACTATACATTATATACCACATGCTGCTATACTGTACAGTAACTTATATATCACATATCCAGCTGCTGTGTTATCAGGGTTATACAGTTACTATACATTATATACCACATGCTGCTATACTGTACAGTAACTTATATATCACATATCCAGCTGCTGTGTTATCAGGGTTATACAGTTACTATACATTATACACCACATGCTGCTATACTGTACAGTAACTTATATATCACATATCCAGCTGCTGTGTTATCAGGGTTATACAGTTACTATACATTATATACCACATGCTGCTATACTGTACAGTAACTTATATATCACATATCCAGCTGCTGTGTTATTAGGGTTATACAGTTACTATACATTATACACCACATGCTGATTGCTATACTGTACAGTAAATTATATATCACATATCCAGCTGCTGCTGTGTTATAAGGGTTATACAGTTACTATACATTATATACCACATGCTGCTATACTGTACAGTAACTCATATATCACATATCCAGCTGCAGTGTTATCAGGGTTATACAGTTACTATACATTATACACCACATGCTGCTTGCTATACTGTACAGTAACTTATATATCACATATCCAGCTGCTGTGTTATCAGGGTTATACAGTTACTATACATTATATACCACATGCTGCTATACTGTACAGTAACTTATAATATCACAGATTCAGCTCTTTCTCATTGCTTGTTGTGTGTGTGTGTATATATATATATATATATATATATATATATATATATATATATTATATATTATTTATTTTTTTTACATTCCCTTAATAAAAAGGAAAATAAAGCTCCATGAATGTCATTTGCCAACGTGCCTTATAATGGTAACTGTTTCTGAAGGAATATCAATGAGTAAGGAGTAACATGTCATTGTTGAAGGGTAATGAGCTGGGACCCTCCATAATCTGCACCATAGGCGTATATATCCCCTGCACCTTTGTACTGGTCAGCGATGGAGCTGATCACGTTGAGTCGAGTCTATAGGGAAATGGCACCAAGTCCAGTTGATCCGTAGATCGTCCTGACTTCAAAGTGAACGACAGATGTTATTTTCCCCTAGATAATTCTGACTGATCAGCGTTTTCAGCAGATACGATGTCTGTGCAGAACAAAGCACGGGGCAAGTATCTCTGGAGGGCTTGGATAACTATAGATAGTATGGTAATGGCGGTATATCTGTAAGGATTCTTCCTCTATATTATAAGACAGGAAGAAAGCGAGATGATGGGGAAAAAACATAACATAGCGAGAGGCTCTGGGTACAAGAAAGAAAAAACAAGAGGAAGCCAGATAAATTAGAAAACGGAGAGGAAAACGAGAATAGATGAGACTGGATACGCGGGATTTACAGGAGGCTCAACGGGATTAATGTGATATAAGAGGGGGATGAAATAGTAATGATCTGCAGGAGTCTCGGCCTCGCAAAACGATTACCAGATATTAAAGAGAGGGGACACGAGATGTAGGGGGAAGTTAAAGCGGCGGCTTAATGGATGACTCAAGACTGCAACACCACTCTCTGTGAAGATGCTGAGGAAGGTGGAATCCTAAGAAACGCAGCGACTCGGTAGAAAGGAGAAGTATTACATGCCGGATTCATTCTTATTCCCAAGGACAAACAAAATTTACGTCCACTTTTAAAGGAGAAGTCCGGCGAAAATTATTATTAAAAGTGACTCTGTACCCACAATCTGACCCCCCCAAAACCACTTGTACCTTCGGATAGCTGCTTTTAATCCAAAATCTGTCCTGGGGTCCGTTCAGCAAGTGATGCAGTTAATGTCCTAAAAACAACTTTTAATCTTGCAGCGCTGTGTCTAACGGCCGGGGCTTACATTTGTATATGCATTAGGCTGGTACCACCCCTCCATCCTTCCTCCCCACCCTCCTCATCATTAGGAATGCTCCAGGCAGATTGCTATTCCATGCAGCGATGCGCGGTGAGTGACCGATGATTTTAGGTTTGGGCCTAAATAAACGATCAGCCGATGACACGGCCGAATTCTCGCTCCGTGGAATAGGCCCCTAAAGGCTGTACACTTTTTTCCTCTTTTTTGGAGTGTGAGCGGAATACCCTTTTAAATCATTCCTAGCCATCCGCACATCTTATGGTGTAAGTGGAAATGGGGGGGGGGGGGGGGGGGGGGGGGGTTGGCTATGATGATGTTATTAGGCTACATGAGTGATCTGGAGCCTTGTAAAGGTTCTGCAAATTAGCGCTTAAATCAATTGGTGACAGAAAGTGGCAGGGATTTGTAATTTGCTTCTATTATAAAATCTGAAGTCTTCCAATACTTAAAGGGGTCATCCAGCACTACAAAAACATGCCCACTTTTCCCCCTACTCTTGGCTCCAGTTCAGGTGTGGTTTGCAATTAAGCTCCATTTACTTCAATGGAACTGAGTTTCAAACCCCACCCAATCTGGAGACAAGAGTGGTGCAAAAGTGGCCATGTTTTTGTAGCGCTGGATAACCCCTTTAACAGCTTCCTGCAGGAAATGGTGCATTCTCTGCAGTTTTCCAGTAATTAGCAGCTGCTGTATGTCCTGCAGGACGTGATGTATTCTCTCCAGTCTGACACAGCGCTCTCTGCTGCCACCTCTGTCCATGTCAGGAACTGTCCAGAGCAGGAGAGGTTTTCTATGGGGATTTGCTGCTGCTCTGGACAGTTCCTGACATGGACAGAGGTGGCAGCAGAGAGCGCTGTGTCAGACTGGCGAGAATACACCACTTCCTGCAGGACATACAGCAGTTGGAAGTACTGGATGACTTGAGATTTTTAATAGACATAAATTACAAATCTGTGGCACCAGTTGATTTGAAAGATTTTTTTTATCTACCCCTTTAAGGATATAGGGACACACCACTTTATAAAGAGAATGGAAACACACAATAATTTACTGATAAAAACACAAGGGAACGGAACATCATAAACACTTTCTAAGAAAATCAGTAACAGAACTGAATAGTCAGTGGATAATGTAAGTATTTACTAAAGCGGATCAGAGCAAGGCGGGAAAGACTGTCCTTATATTTCAATACCTATTGGAAAAATACATCTTTAGTTCTATGTGATGAAAATCCCCTTGCTTATACCTTGTTCTAGGCAGCCCATTCCTGTAACTATGCCAAGCCCTGGGTAAGCATCTCCGGAGAGTCGTCCTCAGAAGTGCAAGGAACAGGATCTGAGCTGCTGGGCTATCATGGGGGAGGGGGGGTATGCTACTTCATGACGTGTTCCTGTGAACGTTATAAATATTCTTTTTTTCCGCTTTATTCCCATACGGCTTTTTTAAGCAGATCATAAAGTCTCCAGTGCTGGGTAATGCAAGAGATGCAGTGATAGATTGGTAACTGCAGCATCTGAGTGGTTTTATGGGTATCTATCACCCTGTCAGTACACTGTGACATGAGCTTTGGTTGCCAATGGGTCTCAATGGCGGCCATGGGGGCCTGAGGAAAGCCAGGGGTGTCATGCATGAACATCTTGTTTGAAGTTGGTCAGAACTCGGCAGATACTGTAATGCACATGGCTCAGGAATAATGCATGATTTCACAAGTTAAATGAAGTCCTGGTACACAAGACAGTGGCGTAGCTGCCATAGAGGCAGGGAAGGCGGTTGCTATGGGGCCCGTGGAGGGAGGGGGCCCAGGGAAGATAAGATCCTCCTGTGTCCTTTTGCTTAACCCCTTATTTACTGCAGTGTGTAAGTGACCCAGTGTTCTCTAACATTCTGCAAAACAAAAAAGGGTTCATACAGAAGACAATTAGCTCTCTGCCTGACTACTCTGATAACCCCTGACCGCTGCATGAACTCAGAGAACAGAGGTCAGAGGTTATCAGTGCAGGAGTAGCAAAGGAGAGAGATAGTTGTCTTCTGTATTAACCCTTTTTTGTGTTGCAGCATGTAAGAGAACACTGGGTCACTTACACACTGCAGTAAATAAAGGGTTAAGCAAAAGATACAATATTACAAGAGTAGATACATGCTTTAGCCAGTCTGTAGCCTGTGTCAGCTATAGTTGGGACTGGCCAATATGCATTCAATACATGTACTGTATCTAATTCCATGAAATAAAGTGATGTTGGAATCGGAAGTGAGTGCCGGGCTTTCTTCATTCTATACATGTGTATCTATTAGGCAATGCCTATAGCGGGGCTAAATGGTTGACCTGTAGCATTATGTCTAAATACACACAAAAAGCAAACAAAATAAATAAACAAAAAACGCAACTATAATTTCCCTTCTCCAACAGATTGTACCAGAAATCACCACCTCTAAATCCTTCTCTCCTGAAGTCTTTGCTAACACAGTACAGCCAATACAATACTAGGAATTCCTGCAGATTTCACTGTATTGACCACTCATCTAATACAGCTAAATCATTGTCCATATTACTGACATCTCTAAAAACATCAACCCGATTGCTCACTTTTCAATCATCAAGCAAATCTTACCAGCCAAACCTTCTACATACTCACGGTTCGCAATGCGTTAAATGTCAAGTTAAGGTTTGGTACAAAATTCCGCTGGTTTCTGGTTGGAATACAGCAGCGCATTTTGGGAATGTGAACAAACGGTTGTCACTCCGTCACTGATGAAGAAACCTACTCCGCAGGCTGCTGTGGGCTCAGAATGTCATAAGTAGTAGGGGGAGTATGCCATCGGGGGAAGTAAACACAGGTACGATCAGGCTAGACTGGATGAGAGGAGTACCGGCTAGTTTGTGTTTGTATTCATTTGCATATTGTGTTGCTGTAATTCCACTTTAAAGGGACAGTGTCATCAGAAACTTTGTGTATAATGTTTTTATGTTAAAAATGTTTTTTAAAGAATTTTTGGTGACTTTTTTAAAATTTTCCATTTCTCTAACTATATTATAAAATAATCCTGAGATCTTGCAGTTTACATTCTCACAACTGGGGCTAAAATTAAGCCGAGACTTCCTGTTGTGTCTGTGGTTATAGGAAAAGGCTGCTGTAAAGTGATCTGTACAGCATTGCAGCGTCATGTGACACTAGTAGATAGAGGAGACAATAGCAGCTCCCTGTGGAATGACCTCTTCACAGGTCATAGAGAGCGCTCAGTAACGTCTCCATCTCAAGGGGACAGAGTCTGTCTATTGTCATCTATGTCCATGAGTCTTGCTGTAAAGCAAGTCACTAAATGCTGTTACAAACCGTTCAGGAAATATGGCTTCCTCCATAACAATGTACAAAGAGTGACATAAATAAAAATGACAGTCAGGAAATAGAAACCAATAAGAATAAAAGAACAATTTTTGTATCCGACTCTAATCAGAAAAATAAAATTTAGGTGACACATTCCCTTTAAGTTAAAGTAACTGGATTAATAACTATTGTACACTGCTGCCATGTAAAGTCATGCTGCCATGTAACAATATTTAACTATCCAATAACTACAAATGACAAAAGAATAGAAGAATACATACCCACTGTCGCAGAACAAGTACTCCAGGTGGGTCATGTAAACCTCCCATAGGGGCACCTTGTATCGCTGAGCCAACGAGAGGGAAATCTTGTAGACGTTCTCTTCAAGGGTCCTGGAGAAAAGTAAAAAGAAAAATCTATAAATTCATAAAATCTAAATCTGATCTTTTTTCTTTGAGGCTGGTGAACTACTAATTGTTAAGGATGTGAAAAAAGTGGTTTGTATTACAAAAGTTTTTCGTTTTTTTTGTAAATAGGGATAGGTCTTAATTCCTGAAACAGTCGGCAAGAATAGCGTTTTTTTCCAGAAATAACAGCCTTATATTATGTTTGCAATCTGCAAAAAAACGCATTCGTAAGGCTGGGTTCACACTGCGTTTTTGCAATCTGTTTAGAATATAGGTTTAATGGAACAAACGGATGCAAGAACGGGTGTCATCCGTTTGGAACCGATTTCTTATAATGGAAGTCAACAGAAAACAGATCCAAATGGATGAAACACAATTGCATCCAAACGTGTATGTTAAACGGATTGCAAAAACGCAGTGTGAACCTAGCCTAGTCCGGATTTTTTGCAAAAAAATCCGGGAAAGTTAAGTTGATCCATATATTAAGCAGATATTATTGATATTATGTCCACAACAATTATGGACGCTCCCTTAGACTTCTACCAAGTAGATTCTGTGAAGCCGTGCCACAATTACGGCCCATACCAGGACGTGCCCTATTTTACAGCACGGATGGCGGATCATGCAAATCCATAAAACTACAGGCAGTGTGAATAACTAAATGGAAATCAATGCGCCCTAAATTTGTCCGTATCAGGGATCCATAGTTACGGATAAATTTATGGAAAGTGTGAATAAGGTCTTATCACTTCTCCCTGTGAATAGATTGTACTGGAGCACAAGCCACTTCCACTTAGAAAAGAGCAATTATAAGCAATATTGAATTCCAGATACACATAAACATCACTGCACCCAAGACGCCAACATTTTATCAATTCATAGTAAAAATTTATAATTATTATTAATAATAAAAATTGGGAAAAACACAAACAAATACAACTGGCAAAAGACAGGAAGCAGCTGACATTTGTAAATGAAGCTCCGGAGATGAGTTAAGTAAATGTTATCGGAGATGGCTGATTAATCATCCAGTAAACACTCAATGCTTTTTATTTTGTTTTAAAAAATAAATATTTTCTTGGGAGGGAGAGAAGTTTGTTTGTGCTCATTGATTTTGTATTTGCTGCTTTAGGTCTGAGAAGAAACACAGCACAAGATGCTTTCCTATTACACATCTACAGGAGGGGTGGTTAAAGGAAAAGTCTGGCAAAATTTTTTATTTAAGTATTGTATTGCCCCCCCCCCAAACTTATACAAATCCCCAATATACACTTATTATGGGAAATGCTTATAAAGTGCTTTTTTCCCTGCACTTACTACTGGATCAAGGCTTCACTTCCTGGATAACATGGTGATGTCACTTCCTGGATAACATGGTGATGTCACTTCCTGGATAACATGGTGATGTCACTTCCTGGATAACATGGTGATGTCACTTCCTGGATAACATGGTAATGTCACTTCCTAGATAACATGTTGATGTCACTTCCTGGATAACATGGTGATGTCATGACCCAACTCCCATGGTACTCCTGAGAATTTATTTTTTTAGATTGACTAGTATTAGAAAGTTAAACAAATTTGTAAATTACTTTTAAAAATGATTAAGCCACCTAGTACTTATCAGCTGCTGTATGTCCTGCAGGAAGTGGTGTTATCTCTACAGTCTGACACAGTGCTCTCTGCTGCCACCTCTGTCCGTGTCAGGAACTGTCCAGAGCAGGAGAGATTTTCTATGGGGATTTGCTGCTGCTCTGGACAGTTCCTGACATGGACAGAGGGGGCAGCAGGGAGCACTGTGTCACACTGGAAAGAATACAACACTTCCTGCAGGACGTACAGCAGCTTAAAAGTACTGAAAGACTGGAAAACAGAAGTAAATAACAAATCTTCTGATACCAGTTGATTTGAAAGAAAAAAAATGACTAGAGTTCCCCTTTAAGGCTGTTTATACCTGCAGTGTGTTCCGGCTATGACCTTAAGAGACACAGACGTCCAGAGAATTAAAAAGGGGGGAGGGGTGCATCATTTAGCCGTAATGTAATACTAGTGCTATATTAGTATTATAATACTATAATGCTAGTTATGGGTAGAAGTTATATTTTTTAATAAAATTTAATAAATTTTAATTTAATAGAATTTCTGTCACTAGGTCATGTAAAAACTTTTTTCCCCTCTGGTTTTCAGTACAGTAACAAAAAGAGAAACATAGGGGCGCTTCCTGGAGTTAGAACGTAAGTGTACAAACTCCAGCAAGGGTGAAATAGGCCTAAATCTACCGCACAGGTATCGATGCCGTCACCACAGCTATCCCGGGGGTAACACTAGCGTGGTCAGTAGGAATGTAGAACAATCCTCACAGCATCAATAGACCGCCACTCTCCCTCGTATGGATCAGCGCAGGTGAAGGGATATACGCAGAGTACCAATGTGTCGTACACAGCGCTCCCAGTAAGCAGTACCGCACTCTCAATATGGTTCCAGTAGTGTGGTTAACTGGAGCTCCAGTTGCAGCATGCCCTGGTGTTCTGTTCGGCAGCCATGCTTCCAAACAAAATCTCTGCTAGCTCTTACTTTCAGGGGAGGCCTTATATTTAGCCATTCAGCAAAAAGTTGGGGAAACTGGGTTCCTGTGGTATATATTGTTCAACACAATTTCAGCTGATTCTAATAATAACAAGCAGAACTATGAATGCAGCTCTGGAGTATAATACAAAATGTAGCCCAGCTTTACCCTACTGTATGGTAAATGATTTGTGGATAAGTATAACTAATAGCTAAGGGTAAGAGATATGACGTAGGCTTTGATGGTGACTACAATTAGGTTCCATGGCTTATTTTCTTTTCTTGTTCGCTTTGTGTTACTATTTTTATTGTGTGTTTTTAATAGAGAAGGTTCTAACTACAAACAATGAGATCTTGGAGGTCTCAGGTTTTCTTGAAGCTTCGCTCCCATGGCTCCTCACCGACGCCACCTTTAATATTGGCGCTCTCGTTAGCAGGATGCAGATTCGGGTGCGGAGGTGCGATGCGTCTGAGAGCAATTAACAGCGTAACACGTCAACATCCCAAGGACTCATTTAACAAAACATTTATGGAAACACATTCAGCCACAGAGTCAAAGGATGAGCCGCCAACACTCAGCTCCACACGCTGCTTCTGAGGAAAACAGGCCTAAAGGTTCCTGTACACAGAAAGGGGCCTATTATACAGGACGATTATCAAATTTAAACAATAATCGCTCTGTGTAATTGTAGGCAACGATCGAAAAATCGTTCATATGTCGTTGATCGTTGATTTAGATCTGAACATAAAATTATCGCTAATCGTTCGCTGAAATTCCACATTCGTTCGCTGTAATTCCGCATTCGTTCGCTGTAATTCCGCATTCGTTCGCTGTAATTCCGCATTCGTTTGCTGTAATTCCGCATTCGTTCACTAATCGTTCAGTGTAATCGCACATTGTTCATTGTTTTTATGGGATCAGAAGTAATAAACGGAGGGATTACACAGAGCGATATTTAACAATTAACAGCTAACGATCTTTCACCATATTACACAGAACGATGGTCATTAGTTACGATCGTTTATTTCTTCTGATCCCAGAAAACCAAAGAACAATGTGCAATTACACTGAACAATTAGTCCAGCAAGTTTATATAGTACAGGATGGGAGATGGTGGTGCACTGACTGTACTACTACTGTACTGTATATGCACTCCAGCAGTCTTATACAGTACAGGATAAGAGATGGTGGTGCACTGTCTGTACTACTACTGTATATGCACTCCAGCAGTCTTATACAGTACAGGATGGGAGATGGTGGTGCACTGACTGTACTACTACTGTACTGTATATGTACTCCAGCAATCTTATACAGTACAGGATGGGAGATAGTGGTGCACTGCCTGTACTACTACTGCACTGTATATGTACTCCAGCAATCTTATACAGTACAGGATAAGAGATGGTGGTGCACTGTCTGTACTACTACTGCACTGTATATGCACTCCAGCAATCTTATACAGTACAGGATAAGAGATGGTGGTGCACTGTCTGTACTACTACTGTACTGTATCTGCACTCCTGCAATCTTAGGTGTATATATTCTTTACGATTAAGCAGCATTATACCCGAGATCTCTGATGTCAGATCACAAATGCTAAAGAATTGATGTAGAAGAATAATATCTGATATAACATTTTTTTTTCCTTCCGCACAAATAGATGACATTGAAAAGGCAAATAGTGCAAGTCTGCTGGTTATTGTCCCTAATGCAAGGCTGGGCACAAAAGGCAGGTGAGGAGTCGTCCATCAAGTGGCTGGCAGTAAAAGGCTCCCCTCCCCCGTCCTCGCTAATAGTCCTGAGTGACAATGTGATTGCGTGCTCGCTCTGCCAGAGAGGAATGGGATGGAGCCCCCCGCTGACTGCTCTCCTGTCAGATCCTCAGATGTCTTTGCTCATTGAAAACTTTTTCGTTTATTTTAATTCTGAAAAGTTTAAAAAGCGGAATTGTTGTCCCTGTCGATTTCCTTTGCTTCGGTCTATTCCTCACGTTCCAGGATCTACAGCTGCCACTAAATGTCATTGCTCAGAAACAGTGTTGAACTGGTGCGGAGCTTGAAAGGACACAAAGATGTGTTCACGTCACTCAAATCATCAGACGGGGGCATCGATTTACATATCGAAGTGACAAGAGGAGACAAGACAAGACAGCCATGTTCTCCTTCTCCTACAGGCATTTTCCCTCAGCCACTCGTGTTAGACAAATAGCATCCTGGGTACTAAGCAGCTCCCGGCGACTCCGAGCACCGACCGAGACAAAGAAGTTATCTTCTATTATTATACCCAAAACTTTTGCATCTGACATTAAAGCGGTTTGTCTCACTAAGGGATATAGACACCATGCAAGACTTTACTGAGCTAAAGCAATGGCGCATGGACCGTTTCCCCGAAAATAAGACCTAGGAGAAGTTTCGCTGAATGACTAAATAAAAGGCCTCCCCCGAAAGTAAGACCTAGCAAAGTGTTTGGAAGCATGCCCGGCAGCACAGAACACCAGGGCATGCAGCTGTGATTCTATTTAGCCTGTCGCTGTTGTCCTCTACCTTCACAGTCCGTTGCAGAGCAGCAGCAAGCAGAAAATGAGGCCGTCACTTGCAACCAACCCCAAAATCCCATTCCGCGGCCGTTATGTGCAGTCAAGGCATCAAGTGTCTGCCGTTATCCTGTTGCCTGCTGCATACAGTACACTGTCCCTGCTGTGCTGTATGATAGTGCTATGGTGAGCTCCCCCTGGTGGCCGGAAGTCGCCATTCCATATTTGTCCCTACTGTGAATGTGACATGTGACTTCTTCATGAAAAAAAAAAAAAAAAAGACCTAGCGCATCTTTGGGAGCAAGAACTAATAAAAGACTGGTCTTATTTTCGGGGAAAGACAGTAATCTGTCCGTTTTTATCATAGACATCTATACAAACTGTACATACTTACGGTAATGCACCTTGGGAAATTGTATGAAAATTAGCCCTCCTCAAAAAGGCAGAAAACTGTCTCTCTAGTGCCACCTATAGGTAGCTACCCTGTAAAGTAACAACCCTGTAAAGTGGTCGTATAGTTTCAATAACTGTTGGCCGAACGTTCATGTAGGAAAAAAGAGCTGAATCACAGCTAGACCACTTTGGCGCCAGTTTATCCCTCAAAGAACAAAAAGGTTGGGCTGCAAAAATCAAGCACACACGACCCTTTTATCCACTGACACGGACAAACACACTGGTGGCGGTAAATTCCACTGACAATATACGACACACGGAGCACCGCTGCTCCGAAACCCCTCCCCCCCCCCAGCAGCCTTCCTCTCGTAATAAAAAAAAAAAACAGTGCTGGGCTGGATGGGTGGGCTAGGAGCCCCCAGTGCGCTAAACTGCCCAACTAGCATAAGGTTCTAACTATTAATGGAAATGGATGAGAACGGCGACGAGGATGAAGGTAAGAGACAAATCTTCATCCTCAGCACTGGGTCAGATGGGTCTAACCTGCGTACAGTTCCACTTCAAATACGATACAACTATAAGTAAAGTAGCTTCATGAACCAATAGATCTAGACTTTTCTACGAAAGTCACACACAACTTTGTGGTTGTTATTAGGGGTCAGAAGATCTCAAAGGGGTAATGCATAGCGGGTGAATAAAAAGTCGGCACATTTTACTGTAAGATGAGCAATCCCCCATTAGCTGTAATGAAGTGAGCATCTCGCGGTGGTTTCAGACGCATTCTTCACTCTGTACGTTTTTTCCCTCAAGAACGGTCGGGGAGACGCACTGCATACCAATGCATCGCGCAAAGCCTCTTACCCCAGAAAAGTCTAATTAAAAGCATATAAAAACACTATAAAAATGATTCATGGCCATCTCAAAGATCAGCAGCATGCCATAATTGGCTCTTTCACACTTTGTTGTTCCCATAGAGCCGGATGACAAAAACACATTATTATACCGAACAAACCCAATCATTTATCTGATACAAATTCAGTCATGTTTCACATCTTAGCAAAGGGCAGAAAACGCCAGATTAATTCCAGGATGACATCACGCCAGCAGCTGGAGTTCTGCTGTGTGTGAACAGTCATTTACGCGGCCAATCAGTAGAGTAGTGAGACTCTGCACTACTGGACCCAGCAACCCCTGCAGCATTGAGTCAGAACTCTTATGGACTAAGGGCCCTATTACACGGGGCGATTATCGTGCGAAAAATCGTTATATCGTTCAAATGTAAACGATTATCGTTCTGTGTAATTGCAGGCAACGAATGAAAAATCGTTGTATGTCCTGCAGGAAGTGGTGTATTCTTTCCAGTCTGACACAGTGCTCTCTGCTGCCACCTCTGTCCATGTCAGGAACTGTCCAGAGCCGCAGCAAATCCCCATAGAAAACCTCTCCTGCTCTGGACAGTTCCTGACATGGACAGAGGTGGCAGCAGAGAGCACTGTGTCAGACTGGAAAGAATACACCACTTCCTGCAGGACATACAGCAGCTGATAAGTACTGGAAGACTGGAGATTTTTTAAAAGAAGTAAATTACAAATCTCTGGCACCAGTTGATTTAAAGGAAAAAAAAATGGTGAAAAATCCCTTTAAGTCTCTTTAACATTAGTCAACCCTTTTATGTTGACATTTTGTGGGTTATAGTGGGAAGTATAAAAGAATATTTGCACTTTCATGTTAAACCAGTTCTAGTAAATGTAGAACGTGTGATTCTTTTTTTTTTGTTTTTTTTTTAACTCTTTATTTAGAGAAAGAGCAGGGAACACCAACAACATACCGGAGTGTCCAGACATATGAGAAAAAATTGCGCCCGAAGGCAACTGGAAGAACGTGTGATTCTGGTTTACAATGGATCTCGCTGCGTTCCCAGACATGATCTCCGCCATGTTCCTATTACATCGATAAACGTTCAAAAAAAAAAAAAGAAAAAAAGAGAACCGCGGGATTCACCTGTATTGATCCCCTCAGTACGGAATGTGATAGTTTCTTCAAGAATTACTCCAGTCAACTCAGAGAAACATCTTGTGGTAAAGTAAGGGCTGACCGGGTCAGATGACAACTAAATGGACTTTATAAAAAGAATGAGAGGACGGCAAAGCTACCAGAAAACCACTGAAATATTGGCTTTGCAATGAATCTCGATGTCTCAGTCCTCAGAGTTCAGCCGCTGTGCACCGAAACCAATAAACTACCTGCAACCCATCCACGGGCCTGCTGGCCTGAGATTAGTCACAGCTCGGAACTACCAGCATCGGAAAAACTGGAAGTAGTAGTGTCTAGTGATATGTGGACTTGCTGAACTGCTCCCCAAAGATGAAAACTCCGTATTTGACTACCGGTGTCTGGAGAAGTTGGATGCCGCTCTAGTGTCCGGAGAAGCTGGATGCTGTTCTAGTGTCTGGAGAAGCTGGATGCCGCTCTAGCGTCGGTAAAAGTTAGATGTCGCTCTAGTGTCCGGAGAAGGTGGATGTCGCTCTAGTGTCCGGAGAAGCTGGATGCAGCTCTAGTGTCCGGAGAAGCTGGATGTCGCTCTAGTGTCCGGAGAAGCTGGACGTCGCTCTAGTGTCCGGAGAAGCTGGATGTCGCTCTAGTGTCCAGAGAAGCTGGAAGCCACTCTAGCGTCTGGAGAAGCTGGATGCTGTTCTAGTGTCTGGAGAAGCTGGATGCCGCTCTAGCGTCGGTAAAAGTTAGATGTCGCTGTAGTGTCCGGAGAAGCTGGATGCAGCTCTAGTGTCCGGAGAAGCTGGATGCAGCTCTAGTGTCCGGAGAAGCTGGATGCAGCTCTAGTGTCCGGAGAAGCTGGATGCAGCTCTAGTGTCCGGAGAAGCTGGATGCAGCTCTAGTGTCCGGAGAAGCTGGATGCAGCTCTAGTGTCCGGAGAAGCTGGATGCAGCTCTAGTGTCCGGAGAAGCTGGATGCAGCTCTAGTGTCCGGAGAAGCTGGATGCAGCTCTAGTGTCCGGAGAAGCTGGATGCAGCTCTAGTGTCCGGAGAAGCTGGATGCAGCTCTAGTGTCCGGAGAAGCTGGATGCAGCTCTAGTGTCCGGAGAAGCTGGATGCAGCTCTAGTGTCCGGAGAAGCTGGATGCAGCTCTAGTGTCCGGAGAAGCTGGATGCAGCTCTAGTGTCCGGAGAAGCTGGATGCAGCTCTAGTGTCTGGAGAAGCTGGATGTCGCTCTAGTGTCCGGAGAAGCTGGATGTCGCTCTAGTGTCCGGAGAAGCTGGATGCCACTCTAGTGTCCGGAAAAGCTGGATGTCGCTCTAGTGTCTGAAGAAGCTGGATGCCACTCTAGTGTCCGGAAAAGCTGGATGTCGCTCTAGTGTCTGGAGAAGCTGGATGCCGCTTTAGTGTCCGGAGACGTTAGATGGCAAATCCAGAGCGTTTGGGTTCGGAGAGCTTTGCTGTTCACTGGCAAAATGCTGAGGGGGGATAGTCCACCCCGGGGAGGAACAAATGCAAAAAAAAAAAGCTAGCAACAGTGTGCTGGGACACAGGATGACAAGGGGAGGAATGAGAAAACCCAGCTATCACGTAAACAGAAAACAGACAGGTTATTAAAAAAAAAAAGTTATTTCTAACCTTAAGGTAATCCTAAAATTTTGCCCACTAAGCCTAAATCTAAGACAAGAGGTCCTGTTCTGTGATGAGGAGGCGGCTACTGGAAGGTGGGGGGCTTGCAACACTTCCTAGGCATGCCCAGTTGCCATATTTTTTGTCGACAAAGCAACTACAGTACCGGCTTAGATTCCAGCTTTGGCAACCTATGAGATTGCAGGATCTATAGGCTGAGCTGCAACATATAGGCAGCAGGATCAGGGTTGTCGTAACATCATCATGGGCCACTGGGCAGAGCTGGGAACGTTCTCGCCTTTCCAGCAACATCCAAAGCCCCCCTACTTCTTCTCCTGGACCGCCGCTAGTCACGCATGAACAATGATTATGATGATGGAAATGTGTAGTATGTGGCTCCGTCAGCATCTTGATGCAGGGATTTTTAAAAAGCAACAGGGGGGGGGTTGCTCCCTGCGGTGCGGTCAGCGATCCAACTGTTAGGGTCCTATTACACAGAGCGATTTTTAACAATTAATGACTAACGCTAAACGATGGCAAACGAGATTGTTTAACGTTTACCTGAAATCGTTCACCATATTACACAGAATAGTTGTTAGTTACTACGATCATTATTGTAATTGTTATAAGATCGTTTTGTCCTTCTGATCCCAGCAAAACAATGAGCAATGTGCAATTACACTGAACGATTAGTGGACAAAGGCGGAACTTGAGCGAACGAACGTGGAATTACAGCGAACGATTAATAATGATTTAAGGTTAAGATCTAAATCAACGAAATATGAACGATTGATCATTGCCTGCAATTACACAGAACGATTATCATTTAGAGTCAAACGATATAACGATTTTTCGCACGATAATCGTCCTGTGTAATAGGGTTCAGAGCGGAGAGAGAAATGGGCAAGATGGCTCTGTACAGGATGCCCCCAGGCCCAGCCCCATCTCACCTCATACCTAGGTTTTCCCTAATCCTTACACTCCAATCTTGTAATCACTTACATACTAACATATATCATCATTCCATTGTCATGTATGTTCCATTCCTTATTGAGGAGGATATATATATATATATATATATATATATAGTGCTATACACAGACAGTAGGGTATAGGAGGGTATATATAGTGCTATACACAGACAGTAGGGTATAGGAGGGTATATATAGTGCTATACACAGACAGTAGGGTATAGGAGGGTATATATAGTGCTATACACAGACAGTAGGGTATAGGAGGATATATATAGTGCTATACACAGACAGTACGGTATAGGAGGGTATATATAGTGCTATACACAGACAGTAGGGTATAGGAGGGTATATATAGTGCTATACACAGACAGTAGGGTATAGGAGGGTATATATAGTGCTATACACAGACAGTAGGGTACAGGAGGGTATATATAGTGCTATACACAGACAGTAGGGTATAGGAGGGTATATATATAGTGCTATACACAGACAGTAGGGTATAGGAGGATATATATAGTGCTATACACAGACAGTACGGTATAGGAGGGTATATATAGTGCTATACACAGACAGTAGGGTATAGGAGGGTATATATAGTGCTATACACAGACAGTAGGGTATAGGAGGGTATATATAGTGCTATACACAGACAGTAGGGTACAGGAGGGTATATATAGTGCTATACACAGACAGTAGGGTATAGGAGGGTATATATAGTGCTATACACAGACAGTAGGGTATAGGAGGGTATATATAGTGCTATACACAGACAGTACGGTATAGGAGGGTATATATAGTGCTATACACAGACAGTAGGGTATAGGAGGGTATATATAGTGCTATACACAGACAGTAGGGTATAGGAGGGTATATATAGTGCTATACACAGACAGTAGGGTATAGGAGGGTTTATATAGTGCTATACACAGACAGTAGGGTATAGGAGGGTATATATAGTGCTATACACAGACAGTAGGGTATAGGAGGGTATATATAGTGCTATACACAGACAGTAGGGTATAGGAGGGTATATATAGTGCTATACACAGACAGTAGGGTATAGGAGGGTATATATAGTGCTACACACAGACAGTAGTGTATAGGAGGGTATATATAGTGCTATACACAGACAGTAGGGTATCTTGCCATCAGGTAACGTATGATTTCCTATCAGGCCTTATAATCCTTTTCTAAACATCGCTGCATTAACATTTCCCTACTTTTCCTAAGCACCAAAAATGTATTCAAAGAACATTTGGAGAAAGTCTGAAAGCCGCCTCCTGGTAGCGCCGAGGCTTCTAATCCCGCTGTCTTATTCAGGGCGGCAGCAGCAGCAATCCATTATTATGTGCGGATAGGCTCTCCTAATCTCCCCGGCTAATTGCTGGCAGTTGTAGTGCTCCGATATGACATCACACAGGCCGCTCATATCCAGGCTCACGAGATTAGCCGCTCCTGATGCATCTGGAGGCCGTGTACAATGCTGTAATCTGGAGGCAGATCAGATCCCGGCTCCGGCTCTCTGCCGTCATCGTACTCTGTGGTCCTCATCGCTGCCGCTCAGCGTGCTGCTGCTTTACAGATCGTTCTTACATATTTATTGTTTGGTAATGGATGGATACGGCAATACGGATGCCCTTTATATGTCCTAGATGGCTGGACGTATGTATTAGAGGGATACTGCCTGCTATGCACTGTAGGACATCATATTTCAGCAGATACCCTGCCATGCTTGCTTTCCCTCACAGTGACCATCACTTCTCACTATTAAAGAGTTAGTTCATTCATTTTTTTTCCTTCTAAAACAACTGGTGTCCGAAAGTGCCAGAGATTTGTAATTTACTTCTATTTAAAAATCTCCAGTCTTCCAGCACTTATCAGCTGCTGTATGTCCTGCAGGAAGTGGTAAAACAGTGCTCTCTGCTGCCACCTCTGTCCATGTCAGGAACTGTCCAGAGCAGGAGAGGTTTTCTATGGGGATTTGCTGCTGCTCTGGAAAGTTCCTGACATGGACAGAGGTGGCAGCAGAGAGCACTGTGTCACAACTTCCTGCAGGACATACAGCAGCTGATAAGTACTGGAAGATAGGAGATTTTTAAATAGAAGTAAATTACAAATTTATAATAACTTCTGACACCAGTTGATTTGAAAGAAAAAGATTTTCGCCGGAGTACCCCTTTAAGACTCTGCTCACACATGTAGTGTCTCCCAGAGTGGATCCCCATAGTGCCTGACTGCCCCCCACTGTAAAATATTTAGGGGGCTTATGTCTTTTTGACATGTAAGAATAGCCCTTCATGGCACATTATATCCGCTATAAAGCCTGATGGATCTGCTTATAGAGGCACAAATGGAGGTTCCAAGGGCAATGACCGTAAGGCCCACTGTGTAGTAAAGAGCAAACAACGGACACACAAAGACTGGCCTCAGACCTGTTAAATATAATACTTACTCCGCAAGTCCTAGAATAGTCTCTGTTTTGTACTGGCTATCTGCAGAAAACCTCTGCACGTCCACTCCCTTGCCGAGACCTTGGAGGATCTGAGCCTGGGTGAAGTCCACCAACCGCTCGTTGTAATAGTGCAGCTGTTCGATCAGGGGCACCAGTTCTATAGGCCAGTTGGCATTGGCGTAATCGGAGACGTACTTTGTAACCAACGTGATGAGCATATTTGGGTCCGCCTAGAGAGAAAAAAATATATAAATAAAATGAATTAGCCAATCTGCAACAAATCTGTAGATCCAGAATAAGTGAAGGTTCTAGATTTCAACCATGAACATAAGATCACTTTTTGAAGAATCCTGATTTTGTTTGATACGTTGACAATTTAAAGTGTCACTGTCGTGGTTTTTTTTTTTTTGTTTAGTTTTTTTGCACAAATCAATAGTCCAGGCAATTTTAGGAAACTTTGTAATTGGGTTTATTAGGCAAACATGCCATTATCTGCATTCAAAAAGACTTTCCCCAGTCCCCCCCCCCCCCCCCTCCTCTCTCTCATTCACTGCTCAGTATCAGGAAATCTCGTCTCTTTTACATCAGTCGAGCCCTGTGTAACCTATGGGAGGGGAGGGGGAAGGAGGGAGATTAGTCGCCAGCAGAGAGCAAAGAACAAAGTATTACACAGAAAGCCGGTATTCAGAGGTCAGAGAGGTCAGTGCTGACTTCAGATGAGACAGCCCAGTGATGTAGCTGTAAATTAACTCTGTTGTCCTGTTTTGGTGCCTCATCTCCCTCCACCCCTCCCCTCTCCATAGAAAACCATTAAGACAAGGGGAGAGCTTTAAACTGCTTTTTCATGACAAAAATGCATTTTTGGCTAATACACCAAATTACAAAATTTCTTAAAATCGCCTGTGCTATTGATTTCTGAAAAAATAAAAAAAATATTAAACAACAGGGACACTTAAAACCATATGGTAGATTCCAGATCACGAGACAACAGCACTAACCCTATTTGGCAATTCTAAATGGTGAGAAATGGTGGGAATTGTGGACTGGACTTTTGTTCCGTGTGCATGGAGCCTTACACGGCACAATGTTCGGAAGGAAGTGAGCGCCAACCTATTACATGCACATTGAGCAGGGAGGAGCTGGAGAGCAGCGAGAGGGGCTGCCTGGACCATGTATAGATCCTCCGGCTGGCCCATAAAAGAGAGCTGCGGTAAGCTGCCAGTGCTGCTATTACACGGGGTGGCGGGCAGCAGACCCCCACTATCGGGATTTTAGAACATGCTAAGAGACAACAATCAGCCAACATTGTGCAGGCCAGCTGATCGTTGCTTTTCAACATGAGTTATTACACCTAAAAATGATGGTCTGGAACGGACAGTAATCGGCCATATACGGCCGATAACAGTTTTTTTTTAATGGGGCCCTTAGGCAGCATGGAAGTAATGACAGGTCCCCTTTAATATTACGTTTTTTTGTATCTATAATGGTCCGTCACTAGAGATGAGCGAATATACAGGAATGACGAAACGTTTCGCTTCTTTAGCTTAGCTGGCAGTGCCGCTCCTCCCTGGGAGCCTGGAAAAGCTGGATCCAGCTCTGGGAAACTTCTCTCAGTTTATCAAACATGCTGTAAAGTGAAACAGGCTCAGTCGCCCCTAGCAACCAATCAGATTCCACCTTTCATTCCTCACAGACTCTTTGGAAAATGAAAGGTGGAATCTGATTGGTTGCTAGCGGCAACTGAGCCCGTTTCACTTTACACCATGTTTGATAAATCTCCCCCATTATCTCTATATGTCACCATTGTAAAAGCAAAAGCTACCAACATGAAGGAGCAATACGATTACAAGCAATGTATGCAGACAGTTACGCCTATTACTAGGCGATATGTTATACAATTATACGGCACCTTATCAACACCAACACATAGATAAACCAACATACAAAAGGGCAGAAAACATGTCAGAAGACGTCATCATCAATCACTATGCAAATATAGTCTGAACTGTAACGAAAACGTAGAGAAACAATAAAAGACTCACAAAAAACGAGGCTCTAGGGGATAGTCCTTCATCGGGAACAGAGTGGATTTGCATACAAAACGTGTTAATGCTACATGTGTAATTCAAGTCAGTCTGTCACCTTATACGCTGCTCTGTTTGTGGGCGTCTTGTCACAGCGCAGAAGGAGTACAGCAGATGAATATATAGTCGTGTGGGAGAACGCTCAGTGGACGTTATACTTTAATGTGTTGAATCCCAGCTCTTTACAAACGTGTCCAGTGGGCGGTCCTACAGCTCTTTACATACGTGTCCAGTGGGCGGTCCTACAGCTCTTTCCAAAGGTATGAGTCCAGTGGGCGGTCCTCCAGCTCTTTCCAAATGTATGAGTCCAGTGGGCGGTCCTACAGCTCTTTCCAAATGTATGAGTCCAGTGGGCAGTCCTACTCTGTGACTGACAACCTGCCTTGCTGGAAAAAGCTGCAACTCTCTTATTAGGACCCGCCCACTGGAGCCATAGGCTGTATTCATGTTTTACCAGACGCCCTAGAGCGGCATCCAACTTTATTCAAATAATGAACAATCGAGTTGCACTCATCTCTATTAGATATCTCAGACCATGGATTCAAATGGGGGGGGGGGGGGGGCAGGACCATGTGCCGCTATAGAGGTCCATCTAAGGGGTCTGACATCTGGAGGCAAGCTGCCATTCAATGAGATAAAGCTATAGAGGGAGGAGACTTAAAGCCTAAATGGCATTATGTAGGAGCTTAAGGTGAGTCTCCGCAAACTTTTCATTAAAGGGGTCATCCAGCGCTATAAAAACATGGCAGGTTTTTGCAACTTAGTCCCATTGAAGTGAACAGTGTCCATTAATAAAGTGTAGTTTTAACATTACATACTCTTCTATATACTTCAATACAGTCCATAGAATTTTACATATAGTGTGCCCCCCTGCTGGACACTCCATAGGAATTACACCTGATTTGTGACGTCACGGTTTTTGAGAGAATTTGAACACTCCATGGTCTACTAAATTAAGGGAAATAGCAGTATATGTGCATTTCCCATAGTTAATGTACATTAGGAATATGTCTAACTTTCCATAAGTAATAACATATTAAAAAATACTTTTCGCCGAACCTCTCCTTTAATTGCAAATCACACCTGAACTAGAGATAAGAGCGCTGCTGATTCTGGAAGAAAGCGGCCATGTTTTTTTAGCGCTGGATAACCCCTTTCATAATGTTTCCTAAAGCTGAAGATATCGATCTGAATGTGTCTGTCTATATGAGAATTACTAAGCAGTTTGGCCCAGGTTATTCTGAGGTCAAGTTACTGATGAAGCTACAAAGTTGCAGATAAAGCCTGCCAGGGACTTGTTTACATCAGCCATCTTAGAAAGGAGGGGGGGGGGAGACAGACAGAAAGACTCCCACACAGATTTTTGAGTCTTCAGCAGAAATCAGCAGCTCAGAACTGGGGGAAGGAGACTGAATAGATAAGAAGTATGGAAGGAATTATTACAGCAGCAGTATTATTACATCGGTAGTATTATTAAAGCAGTAGTATTATTACAGCAGTAGTATTATTACATCAGTAGTATTACAGCGGTAGTATTATTACAGTACCTAGCTAGTATCATTTGCTCTTTATGAGGACCCATTATATCACAGGTGTCTGTTAGGGAAGCAGATGGTATTGGTAGGGCCTGGATGTTATACAGTACACCTGTGGCAATGGAACTGAATTAAACACTGAATTGTGTCTCTATATGTATATACTGTATATATCTTTTTTGGCCATACTATTCCTAGCACTTACACTGCCACGTACACCCCAGAAGAATAAATGAATTACACCATCCATAAAGGTCCTCTCTCTGGCGGTTATTATGCACGGCAGCAGACGGGAGTTGTGTTTAATTGCCCAGAAAACATTATGTAATTGTGTATTTCAGCCGCTTTACATGACGTTAATCTCCAGCGTCCGTAACTTCAGCCTCACATGTTAGGAGTAATTGTGGGGGGATATGTAATGTGAATGCGCCTTGCAGGAGGGGAGCTCTGCGCAGGCTGTGCTCAATTCATGCCATTATCCTTAATCCGAGGACTCTATACAAGAAGCCACATGTCGCACGATGTCACGCAAGGAGCCATCGAGCAAATGGAAATGATGGATTTCAGGTTGGCAGAGTTGAGCAAACAATTGCAACTGAAGCAATATGACAGTCTATACGCCACATGGCTGGGGATTATCATCCAAACAGCACCCTGATGGGTAAGAGGCAAGTTGCTTTGAAACCCTGCGCTATGCCCCCTCACCAGGGCCGTCTTAACAGCATTATGGGCCCCTGGGCAGAGGTGTGAATTGCCCCCCCCCCCAACCGAAGCCATCAAATCCCCCACATCTTTGTATATAGTGCCCCCCATAGTAGCCAATCGCCCCATATAGTGCCCCCCATAGTAGCCAATTCCCCTATATAGTGCCCCCATAGTAGCCAGTGCCCCCCATAGTAGCCAGTGCCCCCCATAGTAGCCAGTGCCCCACATAGTAGCCAGTGCCCCCATAGTAGCCAGTGCCCCCAAAACAACAAACCAGTTACTCACCTGTCCGGCGGCCCCAGCAGCTCCTCTCCCGGCAGAGCGCGCACTCCCGTCATCCTCCGGGCACAGGCGGCGGGGTACAGAGAGACTGCTTGTGCCGGAAGTGTCCGGCTGCACGACACATCCAGGACACAGGCAGCATCTCTGTACCCCGCTGCCTGTGCCCGGAGGATGACGGGAGTGCGCTGCCGGGAGACATCAGCTGCTGGGGCCGGCGGACAGGTGAGTTCCGGGACCGCCTGCCCCTTCTATCGCCGCTCAGCTGAGTCAATCAGAAGCCCAGAAAACTGCTGCTTATTGCACTTTCCTGCGCTTCTGATCAGCTCAGCTGAGCGGCGATAGAAGGGGCGGCCTGAGCAGCGATAGAAGGGGCGGGCTGAGCGGGCTGGGCAGGCGGAGGGGGCAATACAGGGGGCGGGCGGGACGGCTTCCTTGCGGTGCTGCTTGGGAGCCGTCTTGGGAGCACTGCTTGGGAGCAGTCTTCGCTTTATAGGACGCACTTAGTGCGTCTTATAAAGCGAAAAATACAGGACACAGAGGGCAGGGGCCCCCTAGGACACAAGGGCCCCCGGGCAGCCGCCTACTCTGTCCAATGGGTAAGACGGCCCTGCCCCTCACTTATCCCAGAGAGACGGCTTCCTTCCATCTGGAGGACAGCTAATCCAAAGGAAAAGCAAGGGGTGCGGGAACATAATAAAAAAAAAATTATGCTTACCCATTTCTGGTGATTATTCTGATTCCCAATTGAAGTCGGGAATTTTTGTCCCTGTGATGGGGCAACTGGCATCTGCCTGGTAAGGGTTTTTGCCTTCATCTGGATCAACACAGTGGGGTTTCTGTGGGTTGAACTTAATGGGCTCTTGTCTTCTTTTAACCTTATTAACTTTATTATGTTAGTATCCCTGTGGCCTCGCAATGCTGCTTAACCGATCTCTAAAAATAGAGGCCAGTACCTTGAGTGATACCTCCTAGGAGAGGTGAGAGAGAACTAGGAGATGGGGACTCTCACCTTCTAGACCCTTGAGCTTATGTCACTTCCTGGATATCATGGTGATGTCACTTCCTGGATATCATGGTGATGTCACTTCCTGGATATCATGGTGACGTCACTTCCTGGATATCATGGTGATGTCACTTCCTGGATAACATGGTGATGTCACACCCCGACTCCCAGAGCTGTGCGGGCTGTGGCTGCTGGAGAGGATGATGGCAGAGGGATGCTCAGTGTCCCTCCAGTGCCCTGTGTCCCCCTGCCATCATCCTCTCCAGCAGCCACAGCCGCACAGCACAGCTCTGGGAGTCGGGTCATGACAGCACCATGTTATCCAGGAAGTGACATCACCATGATATCCAGGAAGTGACATCGCCATGTTATCCAGGAAGTGACATCACCATGATATCCAGGAAGTGACATCGCCATGTTGTCCAGGAAGTGACATCACCATGATATCCAGGGGGGCACAAGGATTTTTTAAAGTGTGACATCTTCCAGCAATGGAAGACTCGAGATGCCCCCATACACATTAGATGATCAAGCGGCATTCATAGCACTGGCATCATGTATAGTTGAGGGGCTTATGGGCACCAGGTCCAACTATTACTTCTGCACCTTGTCAACCTCCACCAAAAGCAGCCTCCAAATAGTTTTTCTTACACACAATAGATAGCACAGCACCTTAAAAAAATTCAGAAAGTCAAATAAAATGAATAATTTCTTTTGAAAAATTTTTTTTTTTTAAAAGCTGTTTTTAAATCCCAGCCGCAAGTGTCAGATTTTCCCATCCTATATCCATCCATAAGTTGAGTTGAAACCACCTCGCAGCCAGAAATCGTGTTCGGAAATCCTCTCAGGGATTAAGTCCGGCTGTGCTCATGGGGCCACTGAGACGGCTCTATTGAGATGTGAGCACGCGGGCGCGGAGATTACCCCCAAATCTTTAAATGACATGCCGCAAAGCCTGGACCTTCCGGTGATGTGCTACCTGCTAGAACACTATCACACGCCAAAAACATTTACGGAGCGTTGACAATTACACCGGATTGGATACTAATCTTCTCAGCCTGATACGGCCATTTAAAAGCAATTGGTTAAGGTTTAGGGATTGAAAGACAACCTAAAGGAAAGACTCCCCCCCCCCCATTAAGAGTCGCAGATTGTGGCCCGGTGCGGATATTTATCACAGCGGCGCATTGTTCGGGGCATTCAAGCTGACACAAAGAGGTTAAATTCTCGCACTTTTACACACTTGAAATAACAATGCGGCATCGCTGCGGCATTGAATGTTCATTTCAAAAAAAGGAAGAAAAAAAAACATCAATACAAACAGCCTACTTAACCTGAAGCGGTCGGGGTTTACACTGACAGCACAATGAAGTTGTGTATTATTGCTGTTTCTCGCTGCTGTAGGTGCTTTAATTCCAGCTTAATGTATGGCAGCTGCGCAAATAGAAGAGTTTGGAAACAGCAAGAAAGAGAAGCCGGGGGATAAAAAGCTCCAGCGACTGACTCGGGTTGCTTTTTTTAATGTATAAATTGATGCGGGGAGATTCAGCGGAAAGAAGCCAGAATATTCTATTCCAAGTTTCATTTTCAAGAAAACAAAAACATTCTATGTACTTTGACATATATGTAATTTTTTGCATCTTATTGGATGCTGGAAGTGTTTTCTGCCCGACACATGTTAACACCCGGCTCCACGTTCCCCAATGCATCAGCAGCATAGAGCGGAAGATCACCGACCTGGACCAAACCCACAGGAAAAACTTCCTCCACCTCAAAGAACAAAAGCAGTGTCAGCAATGTGACTTTGCGCTCCTCGGTCCGTACTGGGGGACCGAGGAAGCGCTAAGCCTCTGGTTGTTTTTGGTTAGCAGTCATCTGTCTGAATGCTGTCTTAGCTTTCCAGCCACACCCGCATTGCCTGTTATGGTACTTTTACACGGAGCTATAATTTTCCCAATCGCACAATTAACGATTTTGAAGTTATTTTTTTTATAAAGATCAGCGTTTAGATGGAACGATATATCGTACGGAAAAATCGTTTTGCGATTGCTTAAGCCTATCTCGCACATAGGTTAAATAGGTGAAAGACTGTTTACACGGAACGATCTGCAATTTTTTTGCGAACAACCAACGATGATTTGAGAACATGTTGAAAGATCAAAATGAACGATTTCTCGTTCGTCGTTTGATCGTTCGTCGGAACGATTATCGTTCGAATTCGATAGTTATCGTGCAAATTCGAACGATAATCAATCCGTGTAAAAGCACCATTAGGGTCCTATTATACTGAGCGATTTTTGATGAATAACGACTAACAATAAACGATCGCAAACGAGATTGTTTATCGTTAACCTGAAATCGTTCACCATATTGCACAGAACAATAATCGTTAGATATGATCGTTACTGTGATTGTTTATTCCTTCTGATCCCAGCAAAACAATGAACAATGTGCAATTACATTGAACTGAAAAAATACGGAACTAAAGCGAACAAATGTGCAATTACAGCGAACGATTAGTGATAATTTTAGGTTCAGATCTAAATCAACGACATACGAACGATTTTTCGATCTTTGCCCACAATTACACAGAACGATTATGGTTTGAATTCGAATATAACGATTTTTCGCACGATTATCGTCCCATGTAATAGGGCCCTAAACGCCCTATTACACGGGCCGACTCTGGGGAGCAAACGAGCGCTGTCAGCGCTCGTTTACTCTTCGTTCCCTGCTCGCTGTCTCCGCTACCCCAAGCGGCAGCAGCGAGTGGGTGAGTCCGGGGAGGTCCGGGGGGAGCTGCCCGGGTGATCGCTGATCGTCCGGGCAGCCCATAGGATATAGCGGCGGTCTGCTGCCATCGCTCCTATTACACGGAGCGGCGGCTGCAGATCGCTGCTATATAAGTCGTTTGTCTTTCAATATGTTGAAAGACAAACTACATCAACGATCTGCCGACATGACTGATGTCGGCTGATTGTTGCCTCCTATTTCACGGGACGATTATCAGCCGTATTGGCCGGCTCATTTCCCTGCTGGCTTTTGAGTGTTACTCAGCTGAGCACTTTACCTCTCCTGGTTATACTACATCTGTTGCCTGACCCATTGCCTGATCTTTCTACCTGCTTTGTCTGCTGCCTGCCCTGACCTCCTTGCCTGTTCCTAACTCTCCTTCTTTCTTAAGTTACCCCGCTGACCCAGACCAAAGACTCTTCTTTACTGTGTTTGTTTCATCTGTCTTTGTTTTCTGTATCACCTGGTGTAGGACAGGGACCGTCACCGCGGTTGTCCGCAGCTGTTTAGGGCTGTTGTGACAAGTAGGTAGGGATAGAAGGTGGGTTGTAGTGGCTAGGGCTCACTGTCTTGTCCTGTTCCCAACCTCTGTCCGGCGCTTTCGTGACAAGCAGCACTGAGGAAGGCTCTGTGTATACATTAGTGGTGCCGAAATGCGTTGCTGACCTTAATGAAAATCAATTCAAACGTCAATCCCCTCTCCCGTATGATCCTCACTGGACCCTACGATCCTGGTGCGATTTGAGTGTATTTCTTCCCGGATTTGGTGCCGCTTTTGCACATTGAAGTGGAGGAAGTTTCCCCTGCTGGTCTGGTCCAGGCCAGTGATCTTAGGCCTAGGAATACTATACCATTGGTGAGCCTTCACAAACAGCATCGGTTTAGTTGTGCCTAATGATTGCACCTGTCACTTTTTAACGATTAATGGTCACAAACATCATTATTTAACATTAACCTGAAGTTGATCCCCATATTACACAGAACGATAGTCGTTATTATAAAGGTTTACTCCATCTGATCCCGGCAAATGAGGAAACCACGTGGAATTATACTGAACAGGATAGGCGGAATAGTGTCTGATTGTAAGGGGTTCTATTGTTGGGAATCCCAGCGATCTGCAAAATTTGGTCCTGTGGCTCCTGTAAGAGCAGTGGTCACATGTACGCATTGTGGCTTTGTACATATCGGTGTTTTCCAGGACTCCCTAGGGCTGCATCCAACTTAGTCAGCCACAGATATTCAAATGTTCAGATATTCAGATGATATTGGCGATATTCCTGTTATACTGTTATAAGTTACAATTTAGGCTGTCCAAACATTGTCATGTCATACGCTCAGATCCTGGCAGTCTCTAAAACTATAGAGACTCTCTATAAATCAGGTGCATTGCAACCTGGGCACTTTTAGGCTGTGTTCCCACACAGGGTTTTTGCTCAGTATTTTGGTCAGTTTTTTTTTAAACAAAACCAGGAGGAGCTTGAAAATACAGAAAGGCTATGTTCACACAGTGTTGAAATTGAATGGATGTCGTCATTTTATAGCAAGTAATTCCCGTTATTTTAAAATGTTGTTTACCATAAAATGGCGGCCACCCAATTAATTTCAGCAGTGTGTAAACATAGCCTTTCTGTGTTTTTAATCCACTCCTGGTTTTTGTTGCAAAATACTTAAAAATGAACATAGCCTTAAGCAAGATACAAGAAAAGTCGGTCTTCATAAATTACCTCCTTAGTGTTTGCGCGTTCACGACGTAGAAGCTGAATGTTTCTGGCGCCATGTCTGTAGAAGCCAAGTGATCTGTTATGGCTGCGATGTCCCGCACACACCAAACACATTAATCTAGCAACATTGTCATCCGGAATTATGAATGGCAGAGAGATGCATACCAGGAGCATTTATATGTAAATGATATCATAGCATGATGAATTCCTGGCAGATCTTATAATGGACTCTCTCATATCCATCACATCCTGAAGGGTATCCTCATTCATGTATATATGTTATTTTTGGCTATCCCTCCCAATCATTCACATTTCATGATGCATTCAGTCTTATCCCTGATTTCCACGCTCTTCTGTGCTGCTCTTACACTGTGCAGTTTTGTTCAGCGTTTGCAGCAGGTGTGAATGATAAAGAAGCAGAAAATATAAAGAACAGATGCTACTTGTCTTATACACTCACCGGCCACTTTATTAGGTACACCTGTCCAACTGCACGTTACCACTTAATTTCTAATCAGCCAATCACATGGCGGCAACTCAGTGCATTTAGGCATGTAGACATGGTCAAGACAATCTCCTGCAGTTCAAACCGAGCATCAGTATGGGGAAGAAAGGTGATTTGAGGCCTTTGAACGTGGCATGGTTGTTGGTGCCAGAAGGGCTGGTCTGAGTATTTCAGAAACTGCTGATCTACTGGGATTTTCACGCACAACCATCTCTAGGGTTTACAGAGAATGGTCCGAAAAAGAAAAATCATCCAGTGAGCGGCAGTTCTGTGGGCGGAAATGCCTTGTTGATGCCAGAGGTCAGAGGAGAATGGGCAGACTGGTTCCAGCTGATAGAAAGGCAACAGTGACTCAAATAGCCAACCGTTACAACCAAGGTAGGCAGAAGAGCATCTCAACGCACAGTACGGCCAACTTTGAGGCAGATGGGCTACAGCAGCAGAAGACCACACCGGGTGCCACTCCGCTCAGCTAAGAACAGGAAACTGAGGCTACAATTTGCACAAGCTCATCGAAATTGGACAGTAGAAGATTGGAAAAACGTTGCCTGGTCTGATGAGTCTCGATTTCTGCTTGAACATGACAATGAGTTCACTGTACTCCAATGGCCTCCACAGTCACCAGATCTCAATCCAATAGAGCATCTTTGGGATGTGGTGGAACGGGAGATTGGCATCATGGATGTGCAGCCGACAAATCTGCGGCAACTGTGTTATGTCATCATGTCAATATGGACCAAAATCTCTGAGGAAGCTTCCAGCACCTTGTTGAATCTATGCCACCAAGAATTGAGGCAGTTCTGAAGGCAAAAGGGGGTCCAACCCGTTACTAGCATGGTGTACCTAATAAAGTGGCCATGTATATGAATCCATTACACACCAGTAGAAGTAGCGTCTGTCCTTTATTGTATCTGACTCACTGTGATCCACACCTGGTTTTGGCTTCAAGCTGGTGCAAAACCTCCAACAAAGACTGAGCAAAACTGCACTGTGTAAGAACAGCCAAACTACTTTAGCAGCACAATAAAACCTTAAAGAAGATTTTCTTTTTTCGGAACGGCCGGGAAGGGGGCGGGTAACAAAAAAAAAGAAAAACACAACATCCACTAACCTTCCCCGGCTCTAGCCCTGCCAACCGCATCCCACAGCGCCAGTCACTGCCACTTCCTGGTCTCGGCAGGCCCATTCAGCGGCTGCACACCTCCGTCATATCCCAAGTCCCATCCCATGACTAAGAAACTGACGGACACGGGAGACTAAAGCAGCCGAATGCGGCCAGCAGCGATAGAGCCAGAGCGGTAAGTGAATATTATTTTTATTCACCCACCCTCTCGCCAGGTGTTCTGGAAAAATGGGTCCCTTTAAGGGTTAGAATTTTTTAAAAAAAATTCAATTAGTTGCCCAGCCCTAATATAGGGCGGAGATATAAGAAATATGTATACTCACGCCTCTACTTGCTCCAGGTTCACCACTGCCATCACTGATGGTTACAGCGAACACTCCCCACAGGACGCTGCAGTTAATCAATAGTACAAGAGTGGCTGCAGCGTCCTGTGGATGGTGTGCAAACATCACAAGTAGAGATGAGCCAATCTAAACAAAGTGAATCGCTTTCTGCTCCGCTCCCTGTCGCTCCACCCCAGGTGCCGGGCAAAAGCTGGATCCAATTATGGGAAACTGGGAGAAATTCCCCAGGATTGAATCCAGCTTTTCCTGGCATCTTGGGAGGAGAGGCAGGGAGCGGAGCAGCACTGAAAGGCAGGCGGAGTGCAGATCAAACAAAGCGATTCACTTAGTTAAAATGAGCGATCTCCCTCCTCCCCCCTCCCCTCTCCATAGATTAGACAGGCCTCGACTGATGTAAAAGAGTCAAGATTTCCTGATAATGAGCAGTGGATGAGAAAGAGGAGGGAGGGGGGACCTGGGCCAAGTCTTCTTGAATGCAGATAATGGCATATTTGCCTAATAAACCCAATTACAAAGTTTCTTAAAATCGCCTGGACTATTGATTTCTGGGGGGAAAATAATAATAATAATAATAATAATAATAATAATAAAAATAATAATAATAAAAATAATAATAATAAAAATAATAATAACACGAAAGTGACACTTTAAGTATACATCCTTGTTTACATCCTCTGCTCTGGGAGTCAAAAAGCAGCAGCAGATTTGAATCTCTAGCACTTTTGATTATGATGGAAGGCCGAACTCTTATCCTTGTATCTAGTGCAAAGAAATAAGGAAAGCAGCAAAGATGGTGGAAAGTAAGCTTCTTGCTAATAAAGCGATTCTTAAAATACTCGCAGGTAATCTGGGAGTTCAGGAGGATGTGGGCTCAGCTCACACCAGATTTTGCGCACAGCAGGTGCCGGACTAATTGGCGTCTACAGGTAGGGAGGTTTCTCAGTCTTACAGTCAATACGAAGAAAAGAAAGATGCACATAAATCAGCGTTGGAGAAATCTACAGTGCAGAATATACAAAGATAGTGGCTTATATCTACAGCAGTATATAGGGTAACTAGTGAACGTCCAGGACTCACGGCCACTTACTGACAGAAACTATTCAACCGGTGGTGGGGTGCATTTACAGAGTATAAGAAGTACTGTATACTACATGATCAGTACGAGAGTAAGCTAAAACTATACTGCTGCCTGTCAACCTGAGTGGCAGAAAGCATGGTTAGTGCTGTGCGCTGCCACATATCCCTGAGGGTTACTGGTTCTCATTAAGGAGATACAGATGTGCAGAGAGTATTACAGGCAATGCTTCATGGGAGACAGTATGCAAATCACATCTCCTCAAGATGGAAAAGAGCAGAGTCTCTAGTGCCACCTATAGTCCCACTGGGGAGCTTTTATGCCCATCCGGTTAAAGACGTAGTCCCATGAACAGTTAAATCGGCCGGCAGGGGGGTGAGGGGAAATAACAAACAGACATCCGCAACGTATGGACCAACAGTGATCCAAGCCACATTTGTGGGTCCATACTAGGTTGAGTTGATTTTGTTGTCCGTACAGATCACGGCCATGTAACACGTATGGCCGTGTAAATGGAGCCACTCAAACAAAAGGGTCTGTAGTTTGTCCATAGTCGTAGACAGAATTACGGAAGGCTTACGGCTGGATTCTCGTATAGCGAATGTGGGCACGATAGCGTCTGCAAACAGCAACCACAGCATGAAGGTCTAGGCCAGGGATGAGGAACCTTAGGCCCTCCAGCTGTTGCAAAACTACAATTCCCATCATGTCTGGACAGCCAAAGCGAAGCTTTGGCTGTCCAGGCATGATGGGAATTGTTGTTTCGCAACAGCTGGAGGGCCGAAGGTTCCCCATCCCTGGTCTAGGTCAAGGAAAAAAGAAGAGAATCGCGCTCAGAATAGTAGAGTCAATATTAGTGATAGGTACCTTATGCACAGGTATTACTCACTCTGTATGGGGGTCTAACGGACCAGCCGAAATAACCCCCCTCCTGGTAGGCATATACACAGTCCAGCACCGGACTTCAAAGCAAGAAGAATTTTATTCAAAATGTAAATTTATTAAAGGGGTATGTTCCACTCAAACATAACATTTGATATGTTGCTGCCCATGGTGAGACTAACAATTCCTTCCATACTTTATCTGCAACGTTGTAGCTTCTTTGTAACGCTGGAAGGGATAATCCGAGGTCAAGTTGCACAGTGATTAAATCTCCCAGCATTACTGAGTTGCTACAAAGTTACAGATAAAGCAAGCCAGGGACTTGTTTACATCAGCCGAAAGGAGGGAGGAGGAGGGGGAGACAGAGAGAAAAGCTCACACACAGATTTTGGTGTCTTCAGCAGAAAGCAGCAGCTGAGAACTGGGGGAAGGAGACTGAATAGATAACAAGCATGGAAGGAATTGTTATTCTTACCATGGGCAGCAACATATCAAAAGTTATGGTTGAGTTGAATACCCCTTCCGGAATAAACACAACAGCACAAGGTACACCTGTATTTCCTTAAAGGTTGGTGACCGCATTGCAGCCTATGGGGTACGACCGTATTATATTGTAGAACAGGCATCTCTCCTATGGAAATAAAATGAGAAAAGTATCTGTGCAGCAAATGATGGCGTCTTTCTGCTGACACGCCGGGCCTTTAGCTGATGAGAACTGTCGATCCTGATGGAATTAAATGGACTGGAAGATCAATAGTGTTCTGATCAGTCTATTAGGAGGCATTATAGCTGAGCAGTCCCTCTGGCACCTGACGAGTCACATATGACAGCAGATGCTAAAGGAGTCTGCCGTATTGAAGACTATGCACAGACTAGCAAACAGGGGCTGTCTCCAGGGGATGCTGTGCCAGGCTTTGCTTCCTATTATATGAAGCGCACTGTGGCAAGGAGGAGTTCCTGTTCATGTCTATGAGACGGCACATCATAATATCACAGCAGACCTGGTATTCAGCAGTATCCACAGGTTCTGTACCAATCATGCGTTATCATCCCTGCCCACAGGGACAGAGTCTCCTAATCCCATAGATAGATAACATCATAAGAACATCACTGAAACAACGGCCGCAATATCCAGTAGATATCCAATAACATCGGGCAACTATAGAACATCACCCACAACATACTCCTATCCCCCCTCTCCTCTTAGAAGTTATCATCTGAGACGGCCAGAGGGGGAGGAAGCGCAGGGCCGGAGAGCAGGACAGACAGGACCTTTTCTGCTTTCTGAATAAACCTTAATTTTCTCTTACTGATTAGTCAGATACTAAGACTTGTTCTTGTATTCTAATTTGTTTCTATTTTCTGACTTGTTTTTTTTTTATTTCCCTTTTTGTACACTGTTATGGAGGCGGCCATATTGCCTGGGCTGTTCTAAACAGCATTTAGTGACATGCTTTACAGCAAAACTCATGGACATAGACAACACAGACTCTGTCCCCAGAGATGAAGGTGAGACATTACTGAGCGCGCTCTGTGACCTGTGATGAGGTCATTTCACAGGAAGCTGCTATTGTCTCCTCTATCTACTGGTGTCACATAATTCTGGTTATACAATAGTACATCCCCTCTGTTTATGCCTTGGCTCCACTAGTAAGATGACTGTATTATTATAATACGGCAAGTCTACATAAATTAGTTGTATGCTATAGATGCTATAAAATTGCCTTGATTTATGTAGCTTAAAGGGATTGTAAAACTTTTTTTTTCTCTCAAATCAATTGGTGCCAGAGATTTGTAATTTACTTCTATTAAAAAACAGTGACACAGTGCTCTCTGCTGCCACCTCTGTCCATGTCAGGAACTGTCCAGAGCAGGATAAGTTTTCTATGGGGATTTGATATTGCTCTGTACAGTTCCTGACATGGACAGAGGTGGCAGCAGAGAGCACTGTGTCAGACTGGAAAGAATACACCACTTCCTGCAGGACATACAGCGGCTGATAAGTACTGGAAGACACGAGATTTTTTTTTTTAAAGACGTAAATTACAAATTTCTGACACCAGTTGATTTGAAAGAATTTATTTTTTCATTTTTACTGAACTACCCCTTTAACTCTAGACATGAATAAGAAATAAGAGTATTTTTAACTTGTAGCTAAACTTCATCCGTGACCCCGATCTTCCCCCTCTTTTACTGCCACTGATCATTTGCGCTGCGTCGCTCCAGGTTTCAGCTTATCTCCCGACAGCAGACGGCATGCCAAGAAGATCGTCCACCTCCGCGAATCGCCCTTCAGATATCACATATGTTGTGCTGCGGCCTCGGCCGTACTTTATATGCGGAATAACCAGGTGAACGGCCTTATCAGGACAACCTTTTCCTCTATAGCTACATTTATTCAAGGCAATTATTGATAGGTCCGCCGTCTCCCGTAATCCCTCATTGACTTGCACTGCTGACTTTGTCAAAAGTGATGAAATTCCATGTCTGGGCATCAGTGGCTGAGCCCGTTCCAACGGCCGATCCATAGACAATGAATGGATGGCACTTGATGAAGACAAGTGGGTGACTGGGATTTGTAGTTAAACTTCGGCTGCCATAGGTCAGCTAATAGAGTTTTCCTGCCAGGATTTATGATCATTGCCAGAGAGAAGGAGAAGGAAAAAAATTCTGCTAAGAAAATCGCTTTGTGATCTATTTCCCTATATTATTTATGCGGCTATAAATTATGGTATAGGTTTTCCTGAGCCGTGCAGTTCATTAAGGAAACCGCATAGAGAGGCCAGGCCGCGTGGTCGTCAGGAGATGAAGGATTACCCCGGGAACACAGATTAGACCATGGAGGAAGACGTTTATACTGGATATTTTTTTTTTTTTTTTGCAGATAAAGTATAAAGTAGAATTTAGATAAATAGATCTAAAGATAAAGAGATGGGATGTTAATTCTATAATACTTAAAGGGGTATTCTTATTTCATCAAATTTTACGTTCTTTCAAATCTACTGGTTCAGAAAGTTATAAAGATTTTAATTTACTTCTATATAAAAACTAATCTCAAGTCTTCCAGTACTTATCAGGCCTGCAGGAAGTGGTGTATTCTGACACAGTGCTCTCTGCTGCCACCTCTGTCCATGTCAGGAACTGTTTAGAGCAGCAGCAAATCCTCATAGCAAACCTCTCCTGCTCTGGACAGTTCCTGACATGGACAGAGGTGGCAGCAGAGAGCACTGTGTCAGACTGGAGAGAATAAACCACTTCCTACAGGACATACAGCAGCTTATAAGTACAGGAAAACTGGAGATTTTATAATAGATGTAAATTAAATTAGTAAACTAGGCAACAAAGGGACAACTGTACAGTGGTGGAGTAAATGCAGCTCATCTGCAATTCAACTAAAAGGAAGATGAGCTGAAGTTACCCAGCTCCACTACTATACACTGAATAGTGCAGGGCTTCCGGCTGCATTCACTGCTTTGTGTATCGGCCAATCATCATATTGTCCTGTTACCCCCCCTTTAAGGGTTCAAGTCCAGAGAACCCACATCCATCCATACATTATGAATTAATACAGTAAGGGGGTCCTTGGCTTGGGATCCCCATCTCTTGGGAGTGGAGAGCATCCTATACCCTGGAGGACCTGTCCTGCCCCTCCCTAATAGTTATATCACCAATATACACTTATTGCGGGAAATGCTTAGGGCTTTTTCCCTGCACTTACTATTGCATCAAGGCCTCACTTCCTGGATAACATGGGGATGTCACTTCCTGGATAACATGGCAATGTCACTTCCTGGATAACATGGCAATGTCACTTCCTGGATAACACGGCGATGTCACTTCCTGGATAACACGGCGATGTCACTTCCTTGATAACACGGTGATGTCACTTCCTGGATAACACGGTGATGTCACTTCCTGGATAACACGGTGATGTCACTTCCTGGATAACACGGTGATGTCACTTCCTGGATAACATGGCAATGTCACTTCCTGGATAACATGGCAATGTCACTTCCTGGATAACATGGCAATGTCACTTCCTGGATAACACGGCGATGTCACTTCCTGGATAACACGGCGATGTCACTTCCTTGATAACACGGTGATGTCACTTCCTGGATAACACGGTGATGTCACTTCCTGGATAACACGGTGATGTCACTTCCTGGATAACACGGTGATGTCACTTCCTGGATAACATGGGGATGTCACTTCCTGGATAACATGGCAATGTCACTTCCTGGATAACATGGCGATGTCACTTCCTGGATAACACGGCGATGTCACTTCCTTGATAACACGGTGATGTCACTTCCTGGATAACACGGTGATGTCACTTCCTGGATAACACGGTGATGTCACTTCCTGGATAACACGGTGATGTCACTTCCTGGATAACACGGTGATGTCACTTCCTGGATAACAAGGTGATGTCACTTCCTGGATAACGCGGTGATGTCACTTCCTGGATAACGCGGTGATGTCACTTCCTGGATAACGCGGTGATGTCACTTCCTGGATAACACGGTGATGTCATTTCCTGGATAACATGGTAATGTCATGACCCGACTCCCAGAGCTGTGCAGGCTGTGGCTGCTGGAAAGGATGATGGCAGAGGGATGGTCAGTGTCCCTCCAGTGCCCTGTGTCCCTCAGTGTCCCCCTGCCATCATACTCTCCAGCAGCCACAGCCCGCACAACTCTGGGAGTTGGGTCATGACATCACCATGTTACCCAGGAAGTGACATCACCATGTTATCCAGGAAGTGACATCACTATGATATCCAGGAAGTGACATCACCATGTTATCCAGGAAGTGACATCACCATGTTATCCAGGAAGTGACATCACCATGTTATCCAGGAAGTGACATCACCATATTATCCATGCAGTGAAGCCTTGATGCAGTAGTAAGTGCAGGGAAAAAAGCACTTTATAAGCATTTCCCGTAATAAGTGTATATTGGTGACTTGTATAACTTTTGGGGGAAAATACAATACTTTAATAAAAATTTTCCATGGACTTCTCCTTTCGGAACTCATTCGATGAGGTCCCAGAAGTTCAAATGGACGATAAATAAAATTATACAATATATACTGTATTAGCCTCGTATATTATACATAATACACTATGCGGAAGTGGAGAAAGAAGATATAATAGAATAATATATCAGCCTGGGAACCATTGACAAGTACAGACCAACACATACAGTATACCCCAATCTGCAAAAGGACTACACAATGTGCTATTAAAAAGAAAAAAAATGCAGGTGTATCTCGGAAATAGAATACCTGGGTATTAGTCACTGCATTAGTCAGTGAGTGGGAGCTGAAGTATAGACGCTGGTGGCAGAACACACAATGTGTCTCAAGTAGAGATGAGCGAACCTGGAGCATGCTGGAGTCCATCCGAACCCGATCGTTCGGCATTTGATTAGCTGGGGCTGCTGAAGTTGGATAAAGCTCTAAGGTTGTCTGGAAAACATGGATACAGCCAATGACTATATCCATGATTTCCACATAGCCTTAGGGCTTTATCCAAGTTCAGCAACCACCGCTAATCAAATGCCGAACGATCGGGTTCGGATGGACTCCAGCATGCTCCAGGTTCACTCATCTTTCTTTTTTTTTCTGCAAAACAAAAAAAAATCAACAAAAAAAAAAATGGATGAAAAACAGATGAAATAATGTATACATCCGTTTTGATCCGTTCTTCCATTGACTTAAATCACAAAAATAAAAAAAAAAGAATCAAACAGCCACATTTTTGTGTACAATAAAAGAAAAAAACAGATGCATTTTGATATTTTTTATTTTTTTTTTAATAATGGAAATAAATGGAAAAACTGATCAAAACATCAATTTTTTTAAATTGGTTTTTCATTCTTTTGCGTAAAACAGATGAAAGCAATAATGCAGTGTGAACATACATTAAGGCCGGGTTCATCCGGCGGTTTTGCAGTATCAAATTTTAAATGGATACTGCACAAAAGCATCTGGGTTTTTTTTCATCCGCTTTTCATCCATTTTTTGCAAAAAACGTATTGTGAACCCAACCTAATTTTCAGACAATATTGCATAAAAAAAAATATTTATATCATAATGCTTTATTGGGTGTGAGGTTGGTGACAGATCCCCTTAGAGTGAGACTGATTGTAAATTAGCTGCACATAACATAACAAATATCCTCATCCCCTATAAAATTTACTAGAAATTCTATTAATATTTGGGTAATTATTATTTTTTTTATATATATATTGTGTAGACAGATGATAATACGGAAACATCTAAAACTAAAATGCAGAGCGGCAAAAAAGTCAAAGAGCAGCTGAGTACTGGTGATGGATGTGAGACCGCTGCCCGGGCGCTCGGCGAGGTGATGAGAATCCGCTTCTTAATTAGATATAACTTATGTTCTGGTCTCTTCTAGCAGATCACCTGCACGGTGGCACCGGAGCGGAAACAGACAGCCATGAGGACTTACCCTGTAGAGAGGATGGCACTTGTCCTTGAAGCATGGTGCCAAATGGGCATAGATCTGCAGGCTGTAGTAATACGCTGCCAGCTGGAGGGACAGAGCCGAATGCGATTGCTTTTCAAAGCATTTGTTGGCATCGAGAACCTGCGGAAAAATGAGGGAGATGGAAGTGACTTGGCGAAAGCAAACACAGACGAGCGGCTGCGATGCTCTGCGTAACGGTGATCTCTCTATAATCTATACAGAATGATGTCGCTTATCAATTTCACTTAGAGACGAGATTTAATATTATAGTCAAACAACCAGGATTATGTGGGTTAACAGGCACAGCGTGGCACAGACTAGTCAGACGGGGCACGGGGCAAGCTCAGGGAGCAGAAACCCATCCAGCGGCTTCTCCTGTCCTGGCCACTTAATAGGCAGGGAACTTTAAGAATGCAGACGGCTGAGGCCTTCAAAGGGGTTGTTCACCTAAAAAATGTTTTGTTTTAAATTAAAAGGTGCCAGAAAGTTATTTAGATTTGTAAATTACTGCTATTTAAAAATCTCTAGTCTTCCAGTACTTATCAGCTGCTGTATGTCCTGCAGGAAGTGGTGTATTCTCTCCAGTCTGACACAGTGCTCTCTGCTGCCACCTCTGTCCATGTCAGGAACTGTCCAGAGTAAAGGTTTTCTATGGGGATTTGCTACTACTCTAGACAGTTCCTGACGTGGACAGAGGTGGCAGCAGAGAGCACTGTGTCAGACTGGGGAGAATACACCACTTCCTGCAGGATATAAAGCAGCTGATAAGTACTGGAAGACTGGAGATTTTTAAATAGAAGTAAATTACAAATCTATATAACTTTCTGACACCAGTTGACTTAAAGGAGAAATCCGGCAAAATTTTGTATTGCCCCCCAAAAGTTATACAAATCCCCAATATACACTTATTATGGGAAATGCTTTTTTCCCTGCACTTACTACTGTATCAAGGCTTCACTTCCTGGATAACATAGTGATGTCACTTCCTGGATAACATGGTGATGTCACTTCCTGGATAACATGGTGATGTCACTTCCTGGATAACATGGTGATGTCACTTCCTGGATAACATGGTGATGTCACTTCCTGGATACCATGGTGATGTCACTTCCTGGATACCATGGTGATGTCACTTCCTGGATAACACGGTGATGTCACTTCCTGGATAACACGGTGATGTCACAACCCAACTCCCAGAGCTGTGCGGGCTGTGGCTGCTGGAGAGGATGATGGCAGAGGGATGCTCAGTGTCCCTCAGTGTCCCCCTGCCATCATCCTCTCCAGCAGCCACAGCCCGCACAGCTCTGGGAGTTGGGTTGTGACATCACAGTGTTATCCAGGAAGTGACATCACCGTGTTATCCAGGAAGTGACATCACCATGGTATCCAGGAAGTGACATCACCATGTTTTCCAGGAAGTGGCATCACCATGTTATCCAGGTAGTGACATCACCATGTTATCCAGGAAGTGACATCACCATGTTATCCAGGAAGTGACATCACCATGTTATCCAGGTAGTGACATCACCATGTTATCCAGGAAGTGACATTACCATGTTATTTAGGAAGTGAAGCCTTGATGCAGTAGTAAGTGCAGGGAAAAAGAACTTTATAAGCATTTCCCATAATAAGTGTATATTGGGGATTTGTATAACTTTTGGGGGGCAATACAATACTGTAATAAAAACTTTCAACCTACTTCTCTTTTAAAAGTAAAAGAAATTGTTGCCGGAGTACCCCTTTAACAATCAGTGGGGATATAAACACCAACAAGAAAGTGCCTGATTACAACTCTTCGCATGACATTATAACATGTCAAAAGTTTAATGTAGTAACTTAGATAGAAGACGGTGAACCTACCTGGGGTAGAGCGAGGAGATAGGCAACAGACAAGGTGATATCGTTGGGCAAAGTGTCGCTCGCCAGCTGCAGCAGAACTAGAAGATAAAATCACAGATAGACAGGTACTGTTACAGAGGTGAGTGACCGATCCGGTGCCGTTATATGGTTATAGAGCTTGTTACACAGCGCGCGGAATGATGGTTTGTGTTAGGTGCTAGTTGGTATGATTCATGGCGCAGATCATGGGCGATCAGGCTGGAACGCCGCCTCAACGGTAATTGTCAGGCAAAATATTTCCCCATTTCAGCTAAACAGGAGGAAGCAGCTGCTGCGGCAGATTGTGGCGACGCATCCGGCTCACAACTCAGCCCCATAACCAGCCGCTCATAAACTATCAACTCCTGGAAGAAGGGGAGGATTGTTCTGGAAGAAAAAGTGCAAGATCTGCAGGATTCAGCGAAATGAGCAAATAATCCGGAACTGTTCTCTAGTAGGAATTACAACCGCACACGGGGGCCGACGAGAACACAACGGAGGACGAGGCCGGGACTAGCCGTACAATGAGGCCGAGGGTTATCTATCCAGAGGACGCCTCTCCTGTCACACCAACACCTCCGGGAGATCTTTCCCTAGAATTCAGCATTGTGCTGTTCCTCTGTACTGGTGTGCGTTCACATGCGGCAAGTGTCCAGTATTGGAAATAGATGCAGCTTGGGTACGCTGCAGTATACGGGTATATTGGGTGTGCTGCAGTATACGGGTATATTGGCTACGCAGCAGTATATGGGTATATTGGACACGCTGCAGTATACGGGTATATTGGCTATGGAGCAGTATATGGGTATATTGGACACGCTGCAGTATACGGGTATATTGGCTATGGAGCAGTATATGGGTATATTGGGTACGCTGCAGTATATGGGTATATTGGCTACGCAGCAGTATACGGGTATATTGGCTACGCAGCAGTATACAAGTATATTGGCTACGCTGCAGTATACAAGTATATTGGGTACGCTGCAGTATACAAGTATATTGGGTACGCTGCAGTATACAAGTATATTGGGTACGCTGCAGTATACGGGTATATTGGCTACGCTGCAGTATACGGGTATATTGGGTACGCTGCAGTATACGGGTATATTGGCTACGCTGCAGTATACGGGTATATTGGGTACACTGCACTATACGGGTATATTGGGTACGCTGCACTATACGGGTATATTGGGTACGCTGCACTATACGGGTATATTGGGTACGCTGCACTATACGGGTATATTGGGTACGCTGCAGTATACGGGTATATTGGGTACGCTGCAGTATACGGGTATATTGGGTACGCTGCAGTATACGGGTATATTGGCTACGCAGCAGTATACGGGTATATTGGCTACGCAGCAGTATACAGGTATATTGGGTACGCTGCAGTATACAAGTATATTGGGTACGCTGCAGTATACAGGTATATTGGCTACGCTGCAGTATACAGGTATATTGGCTACGCTGCAGTATACGGGTATATTGGCTACGCTGCAGTATACGGGTATATTGGGTACGCTGCAGTATACGGGTATATTGGGTACGCTGCAGTATACGGGTATATTGGGTACGCTGCAGTATACGGGTATATTGGGTACGCTGCAGTATACGGGTATATTGGGTACGCTGCAGTATACGGGTATATTGGGTACGCTGCAGTATACGGATATATTGGGTACGCTGCACTATACGGGTATATTGGGTACGCTGCACTATACGGGTATATTGGGTACGCTGCAGTATACGGGTATATTGGGTACGCTGCACTATACGGGTATATTGGGTACGCTGCACTATACGGGTATATTGGGTACGCTGCAGTATACGGGTATATTGGGTAGGCTGCAGTATACGGGTATATTGGGTACGCTGCACTATACGGGTATATTGGGTACGCTGCACTATACGGGTATATTGGGTACGCTGCACTATACGGGTATATTGGGTACGCTGCACTATACGGGTATATTGGGTACGCTGCAGTATACCACGCCGTGTACCACGTGTCGGTCTCCTGGTTCACACGGGTCCCTACACTAACTCACCACCGTGCCGGTCAGCAACCGCCAACCCCGCAAAGCGTGCAAGTGCAGGGAAGGGAGGCCATGGAATGGCCCTGCGACCCCAATGTCACAGGACCAAACCCAAAGTGCCCCCCCCCCCCCAAACCCAGCCGGCACCACCAGCGGGGAAGGCTGCCCCCAAACAACACAAGTATGAATGTGGTATTGCACTCACCACTGCTGCTGCAAACAGAATGAGAAAGACATGAGGTACTGACATGTGAGCACAGGTATATCCTGCAAATTTGGGTCATGTGGGTCTTAAGGGGGAGTGCCAGCTGCTCAGAAAAGGGAGAAATGTAAAACACGACATGGAGAGAGAGGAGCGGCTGCACATCCCACATATGGCTGACACTAATGCCGCTAGGACTATTTTAAAAACAGTCAGGGTATCGGTATATAATTTGATCAAACATAATAGCCCCGTGTACCACGTGCAGGTGCCCTGGTTCATACGGGTCCCAGCAGCATTGGTCAGTGCAATACCACATTCAAACTTGTGTTGTTTGGGGGCAGCCTTTCCCACCGGTGGTGCCGGCCGGGTTTTGGGGGGACACTTTGGGTTTGGTCCTGTGACATTGGGGTTGCAGGGCCGTTCCATGGCCTCCCTTCCCTGCACGTGCACGCTTTTCGGGGGTGGCAGTCACTGACCGACACGGTGTGGAGTTAGCGTAGGGACCCGTGTGAACCAGGGTACCGGCACATGGTACACGGGGCAGTATGGTTTGATCAAATTATATACCGACACCCTGACTGTTATTAAAATAGGCCTGGCGGCACTAGTGTCAGCCATATGTGGGATGTGCAGCCGCTCCTCTCTCTCCATGTCGTAGTATACGGGTATATTAGGTACGCTGGCATATTATTCTGCCAGTGTACTGATGTCTAAGCTGGACAATAACAGTATTTTTGTATATACTGTACCAACACTCCACTTAATCTGAACGTCAGTGCTCAAGGTCAAACGATATCCAAATACAAAAGGAAATTCCGGCACTCACGTCTTGCTACAACTTCATGATTTATGTAAATATACATAAAAACGCTGACGGTGTTTCTGAATAGCATACCTTCTGATGTAAACAAGTCCCTGGCAGGCTTTATCTGCAACACTGTAGCTTTTTTGTAATGATATGAGGGACAATCAAAGCAAATTCATCAGCAAATTGCCCTTAGAGTAATCCTCCCAGCATTACAAAGAAGCTACAACGTTGCAGACAAAGCCAGTCAGGGACTTCTTTATCATGTCAGAAAGGAGGGGGGGAGAAGGGGGAGACAGAGAGAAAAGCTCATACACAGATTTTTGCGTCTTCAGCAGAAAGCAGCAGCTCAGAACTGGGAGAAGGAGACTGAATAGATAATAACATGTATGGAAGGAATTGTTAGTCTCACCATGGGCAGCAACATATGAAAATTTATGTTTATGCAGAATACCCCTTTAGGAGAGCACAACAAGGCCATGCAATGCTCAACTGGGAATTGGGGGATTATATATATATATACATATACACACGCACACATTTGTGGAGTACTAGAGATGAGCAAACCTCAAGTATGCTTAGGATCATCCAAACCTGAACGTTTGGCATTTGTTTAGCAGTGGCTGAAGTGGCATCCTTAGGACTGCATCCAACTTCTTCAGCCAATGCTAAACAAGTGCAGAGCATTTTGGTTCGGACGACCCCAAGCATGCTCAAGGTTTGTGCGTCTCTAGTGAATACTAATAGTACGGGGTCATGCAACTATTGTGAAGTAATAAAATACCACTATGCTCCTATAAACACCGCCTAAAGATTTATCCACTTGTAATTGTATTCTAAATTAGATTCATTATAAAGGGCCATTACAATACTTTAAAGGGGTACTCCAGCGAAAATATTTTTCATTCAAATCAACTAGTTTCAGAAAGATTTATTGACTTGTAATTTACGTCTATTTAAAAACCTCCAGTCTTCCCATACTTATCAGCTGCTGTATGTCCTGCAGGAAGTGGTGTATTTTCTCCAGTCTGACACAGTGCTCTCTGCTGCCACCTCTGTCCATGGCAGGAACTGTCCAGAGCAGCAGCAAATCGCCATAGAAAACCGTTCCTGACATGGACAGTGGTGGCAGCAGAGAGCACTGTGTCAGACTGGCGAGAATACTCCACTTCCTGCAGGACATACAGCAGCTGATAAGTATGGAAAGACTTGAGATTATTAAATAGAAGTAAATTACAAATTTATATAACTCTCTGAAACCAGATTATTTGAAAGAAAAAGTTTTTCACTGGAGTGCCCCTTTAACATAAACAATGGCATAGAGTAGCTTTAGTGCTCCATAGATTTTTTTCCTGATCATTTAAGAAGCTTGAATGATTATTACCGCTCAGACACCGGCTTCTGACATCGCTCTCTCCTGTCATTAATACGTCTATTGTTCCGAGATCTGAAGGTGACATTACAGAAGATAAGCGGCTTTAATTGCTTCACAATTCTGACTCCGCACAAAGAGGCCAAATATTTTTTGTTTGTCGTCAGGAGATTAATAATCAGTGTTTTATTAACTTCCTTTTATATTCATTTATAATAGAAAATGTCCAGAGAGACCTCCGGATGAAGAGAGGGTTATTATCAGTAGGAGACGAGTTATCTCACTTCGCCCTGGGTGGAGGCGTTCACACTGCGCAGATAACAGCGCTTTATATCAGACACAATGCAGCCATAAGCAAAAAAGAAAAAAAATCTGGATCTTTCCCAACAAGGTGATGATAAAAAAAAGTTGAGAAAACCTGAAGGGTAAATTGATACGGGACAGATTCCCGGCGGATTTTACCTGTGGATTTGTGTGGCTAAAATTGGCAGCAGATTACAATACTGTGTGCGGATGAGACTTAGGGCCCTATTACACGGGACGATTATCGTTCGAAAAATCGTTAGATTGTTCGGATTTGAACGATAATCATTTAGTGTAATAGCAGACAACGATTAAATGACCAACGAGAAATCGTTGGACGTTTAATAGAATTTGGACCTATGTAATAAGACGTCGTTCGGTCGTTCGCAGTAGCGACAACAGCATGACTGCAAGTTACGATCATTTTTCCGTGTAATCTGGCAGTTTTATGGTGCGTTTACACAGACAGATTTATCTGTCAGATTTTGGAAGCCAAACCCAGGAATAGATTTGAAAAGAGGAGAAATCTCAGTCTTTCCTTTATAACCTGTTCCCTGTTTACAGTCTGTTCCTGGCTTTGGCTTCACAAATCTGTCAGGTAAATCTCTCTGTGTAAACGCACCATCACCGAGGCCATTTGCCATAGCAGTTGTTTGAGATCGTTAATCGTTGATGGTTGAAAACATTTTCAATGGGGGTTATCCAGCCCTACACAAAAACATGGCCACTTTCTTCCAGAGACAACATCACCCTTGACTCCAGTTTGGAGTGAATGGAGCTTAAATGCAAACCTCACCTCATTTGCTAAGTGAATCTTCAATAACAGGATGTAAACCGGCCTGGGATAAACATTTGTATGCCAAGATGATAAGAAAGAAAATAATATGAGGCGGACAACATGGACCAGGCGGTCTTTTTCTGCAGACAATCTTCTATATTTGAGAGAACTATTAGAAAGCATCTGCAGCTTTGGACTACATTATGTATAGTCTTACTGCTTATATAGCTAGGTAGCCATGTATGCAACTAGGGATGGTCCAAACAGAGTTCGGTTTGGGTTCGTACGAACCCGAACTCTCGGTAATGATTCCCGCTGTCTGCCCGCTCCGTGCAGCGGGAGGACCGTCTGGAAAACTGGGATACAGCCATAGCCATAGGCTGTATCCCAGTTTTCCAGGCGGTCCTCCCGCTGTATCCACCCGCTCCACGGAGCGGGCAGACAGCGGGAATCTGATGCCGAGCATTCGGGTTCATACGAATCTGAACCTCGGAGGGTTCGGACCATCCCTACATGCAACCATGGTGCAACATTTTTTAAAGGAGAAGTCCCACCGATTGAAATCTGCAGGAAGGCGGAGGTTGGAGGGAAAACAACAGACAAGTTAACTCTCCTGTCCCCCGTGCCTCCTAGCGCCACCGCCACCAGACGTCATCTACTGCTGGAAACCAGGTATGTCACGTACCCGACATCTGCAGTAGCAACGTCCCGGCCCAGTTGAGCAATTGCCCGCTCAGCCAGTCAGCGACTGACATGGTGTCCCACCCCAGTCACTGATTGGCTGGATGAGCAATCACTCAGCCAAGTTTGTGACGTTGCAGGTAGCAACACTGCAGGACCCCAGCTGCGGCTAACAGGACCCGGTGGTGCTACGAGGCACAGGGGACAGCCGAATTAACTTGTCTGCTATTTTCACACCCACCTCACTGAAGATTTCATAGTTGGTGGGACTTCTCTTTTAACTCGGGAAAACATGTTAAAAAAAAAAAATCAATTTCAAGATGTCCAGTCTTCAAAGGAAACATCTGTTTGGCGTCTATGGGCAACACTAGGAATCCTTTATGCACCGGCCCACCTTCCTACAGTGGAGCAGATCGCTTTTGGACTGTCTCAGAATATAATTAGTGAGGACACGCTCAGAAATCATTAGCCTTTTCACAGTCTCCGGGGCCGAGCGGACCTGTCATAAATAAAACATATTTCAGCGAGTTAATTTTTAAGGACACTGGCATTCCCGCTCCAAATGCCAACGACGCCGTCAAAACATTTAAACAATAATTACACTTGCCATAAAAGTCGAGAAGGAATAAATTGTACATCTGGCCACAAAAAGAGGGAACAAAAAAAAAAATATATATATATATAAAAATAAGCAAAGCGCTTCTAACAGCCTCCTATTCTTTGCTGGCATTGAAGGCTGAATAGCAGCGGCTAACTGCTCCGCGGTTACGATTATGTTTATTGCTACGGCTCAACAAATACATGGAAATGGCGGTCAATGACATAAAGCTCAGCGGAGAAGGTAAACACGCTCGCCAGTAAATGAGGCACTTCATTCTCTTTTTATTTTGGAACAAATTATTCTACTGTCCAGATTTTTTATCTTTCAAGGTTGAGGTTGTACGCAGAGGGCCCATCACGCGCTACAGCTCTGCTACAACACAACTCATGTCGGTTGGCTTGTTCATGGCGACGGTAAATCATGGCCCTCTCGGGGTCCACATTATGGAACGGTTTCATTTCCATAGCTGGAAGCTGTACTTAAAATTCAGCAAAAATGTAGAAATGCTCGTAAATTAGTAGTCTGAGGACTCGGCTACGCAGGTTGTTTCGAGGGCGGCTTTACCTTGAATGTTTTTATAGAGCGATATGTAATATAAGGTATTAGTATGGATTATAATTTACATTGTAGATGGAGTGGGAATCTGGATCATGATGCAATTTATGAAGTAGAATTTTAAAATTACTGGATAAGACATAACTTTTCTACTAAGAGTGCTCTCTCCTGGCATGGCTGAACATTCATGTGTTCCCTATGGGGAGGAGAAAACTGCAGCCGGGCAGCTTTGGCGCTGGCTAATCTCTCCGAAAACAAATGGATTGGGAGGCAGTAACCTGGGGCGCCCAACCCTCCTCTCCAAAAAAATCATCTATCCACAGAGAATGTGGAGGGGGCCATACATCTTGTACTAGTATTAGGTATATGGGCACTAACATTGGGCAGCAGCTATCCTCACTGATCCCTAGAACAAAGAGGACCTTTTACCAGTTATAAACCATGACCCAAAGGAGTATTCTGGTTTTGGCAAATTAAAGGTTATTAATTCTATATTGAAAAAGATTCCAAAAGAGATGGACTAATATATACAGTCTTAGTGAAATGCTTTGCTCACCGCTGGCTTGTCAGATGGCTGCCACTAGAAAAAACTTTTGACATGCCAAAAAGACGTCAACAGTTTTGTTTTCTCCGGATCTGAGTGATCAGCCCTATACCGATTGGAAGAACAAGTAGGGGGAGGATCGCACTGCAGCGCTCCCACTCTCTGCTCAGAGTCAGACTTATAATCGAGGCCTGTGAAGCCCGACTCGATTTTCTAAGTCTGAGTGGAGAGTGGGCGTGCTGCAGCACGGTTTTCTCTCAGCTTTTTCTTCTGATTGGTACGGGTGTGAACACTCTGTATGTCACATCTGTATGTCATGTCAAAAGTTTTTTGCAAAGACAGTAAAGGCTCTATTCCACGGGCCGACAAGATGAGCAAACAAGCGCTGCCAATGTTCATTTGCCGCTATTCCACATGGCAGCAGCAAGCGGGTGAGTGCGGGAGGGGCCGCGGGGAGCTGCGGGGGGGCTGCCAGGGTGATTGCTGATCGTCCGGGAAACCCATAGAGAATTGCGGTGGTTTGCTGCCACCGCTCCTATTCCACGGAGCGGCGGCATCAGATCGCTGCTAAATCAGTCGTTTGTCTTTCAACATGTTGAAAGACAAACGACGCAACAATCAGCCGACATAAACGAGATCTTTGCCTTCTATTCCACAGGACGACTGAGATGCAAAAGGTTCCTATATTCAACGACTGTAAATGGAGGTCATGAAATAATGATACAATAATATTGGAAAATCATATCATTTTTCATCATTCAAAGAATTAAATTTATACTAGTTTTACTCTCAAGTAAGAAGGAAAAACGTGTACTTCTCTCCCATCCCTTTGGCCACAATAACCTAAATGTATCAGTCTTGCAATGGCCCATTGCTGCCAACTATCTATTCAAGTTGTTAAGAAATCCAGCACCATGGACAGTGGCTTTGTATATTAAAGTGAATGTGCTTTCAAGTCCATTCCTTTGAGGTTGTTTTTTTTACATTACCAGACCAGCGCCGGGATGCAGGAGGTCTTTTTTAAAAAAAAACAAAAACAAACATTGCTCGGTTCCCCCGAACGGCGCCAGTCTATTCTCGAGCACGGGCCCCCTGTGTGACAATCAACCCTCCCCTCTGTGACACAGCTCCGGCCCTCCCCGAGCCGCCGCCTCCATTGATAATCATTAAAGAAGGCAGGCTGGTTGGGGTACCATCTCTTTTGATAATAAGAGAAAAAATTCTATTCAGGGGGTGGAGCTATGTCCCCCTTTAATAACTATCAATGTAAACGGCCAGGGGTGGGACAGGCCAGATCGAGGCTCGAAGGGGCAGTAGCCACACCATGAGTGCTCCTAATGGCTTACTGGGAACAACTAACAGGCCGGGAATGGCGCTGAGGATGAAGGTAACAGACATAGCTTCATCCTCAATGCCCCGAGCCTAATAGGAAGTGTTCAGCAGGTTAGATTAGTCTTTAAAGTTGATGCCAGGATGAGAAAAACATGGCTGCCTAATTTAAAAAAAACAAGTCCACGAGTTGTAATCTTGCGTCTAGGCTACTATACATTGCCAGGTATGGCCCAGGGTACGGAAAGCCCCAATGGGCCGCAACAATGAGCCCGTAATGATACTTTATGAGGTCTCCGTAAAAGCTAAAACTGTTCTCCTGCGGATAAGTTTTGACTAAAGAACGTCCACTTCCATCTGCATGACAATCCGAGCAGCTTCAGACACATCACTTTATATTCATGGTAATGCTTTGGCTTATTGCGGACATGAGCAATTACATTTCTAAAAACCAATTTCTGCTGCTCTCCGTAAGTCACGCTCGTGCCATCAGCCGAGCGCCGGGTATATATTAAATATTACTTGGATACAGTGGGGTCATAGGCCAGCTAGTCCTGGTGAGACTGAAATAACTACATTTAGAGCCTATGAATAAATACATAGCATGCTGCAATGTCTAATGAGCGTGCACACTGGGTAAGGGGTTATTCATGTCACCCCCGTTATATCTGACTTCACTTAGTCCCTTGCTATGTCGCCGATGTACTATGTCATTCACCATATGATATGCACAGGGGAAATCTGTGATCCTGATTCAACCAGACAGGTCGGGTCTGTTCTTTCTCCACCCGGTCGGCTCCAAGCTGATTAACTTAAAGTAGGGCTGACTGTTGTTTATCTACATTAGGGACATATGTATGTCTATTATTCTCAAGCTTAGCCATACACGACGCTCTGCTCATTTAACTGCATGGCATTGGGTAAGAGCTTAAAGGTGGACGCATCGGAAGTCTCACATTGCACAATGGTAGATAAAACCATATAAATACTTTACAGTGACTGGGGTGGCAGTGGGCATGGTCAATACCATTCCTCCTCATTGCAGTTAGACAGATAACCGAGATGAGCGAACTTAAAGGGAATCTCTCACTAGTTTTATGCCGCCTTAAACAGATGGGTGTATTACTTACATCATTCTGTTCAGCCGTTCTCCTAATATGCAGGAGAATAGGATTCTTGCCACACCCCTCCCCCCGCCCTCCAGCTGCTGATTGACAGGTGACTGCCTATACAGAGCATAGATAGATAACTGCCAATCAGAAGCTGGTGGGTGTAGTGTTTCTGTTTCTCATGAATATCCAGGACTACTGGGCTCATGCACATAATGGAGAGGCCTACTTATTGTCCATGTTATTCAGGAGGAGATCTCTGGATCAGCTGCACAGAACTATGTAAGTGATACATCATTCTATTCAGCTTCTCTGTCACTAGTTTATGCCAGAGATAGGACACCATAAGTTTGAGTTCATGCAAACCCAGGAGCCTGGCATTTGACTCCTAGTGGCTGGTGAAGACTGATGTAGCCATAGGGTGGCCTGGAGAACATGGATACAGAAAGGATGTATCCTTGTCTTCCAGGCCACCCAGGGGCTGCATCCATCTTCTACCAGCAGCGGTATTCCAATGCTAAGTGTTGGTTCACACGAACCCAAACTTACTGTAAATTCACTCATCTCTACTGACATCCCCTATTATGAAGATCATTGGGTCACAACGATTTTAATCCCGCCAACACAGACAGACAGAAGGGGAGAAAATAACAAGCAACCTTTGCTTACCACAGCCCATGCCAATGATGAGCAGTGTGACCGGCCCCGGGAACCACCAGAAGGTATTTTCCCTGAGTTGTGATGACATTATCACTCGGGGGAAAATGTCCATCCTGGCTGATGGACGGTCCGCTCAGCCAATCAGTGACCGAAGCGACGTCCCACCCTTATCTGGCTGAGAAGCCAGTCCATCAGCCAGGTCATGACGTCAGCCATGCTGGAGATCCCAGAGCGACGAGCCGGGGCTGGAGAGGCATGGGGAAAGGTGAGTAATGCTGGGTTTACACGGAACGATTATCATGCGAATTTGCACGATAACGATTGAATTCGAACGATAATCGTACGTGTAAATGCATCGAACGTCAAGCGAGAAATCATTCATTTTGATCTTTTAACAGGTTCTTAAATCATCGTTCGTAAAAAAATTCGCCGATCGTTCCGTGTAAACAGTCGGTCACCGATTTTTCCTGTGTGTGAGATGGGCTTAAGCGATCGCAAAACGATCAGAAAACGAATTTTCTGTACGATATATCGTTCCATCTAAACGCTGATCGTTATAAAAGAAAAATCGTTACTTAGAAATCGTTAATTGTACGATTGGGCGAATTATCGCTCCGTGTAAACCCAGCATAAGGGTCCATTTACACAGAAAGATTATCTGACAGATTATCTGTCAAAGATTTGAAGCTAAAGCCAACAATGGATGTGAAAAGAGGAGAAATCTCAGGCTTTCCTTTATGACCTGATTTCTGTTTATAGTCTGTTTCTGGCTTTGGCTTCAAATCTTTGGCAGATAATCTGCCAGATAACCTTTCTGTGTAAATGGACCCTTAGTATTGTTTGTTAGGTTCCCCGAGTGTAGCTGCCATTAAAAAAAAAATAATAATAAATTCTGAAGTCGAACTTGTCCTAAAAGATAAATAAATAACAATAATAACAATAATAATAATAATAATAATAACATTTAAATAATAATAAAATAATAATAATAATAATAATAATAATAATAAATAATAATAATAATGCCTTTATATGTATAGCGCCATCTGATTCCGCAGCACTCTACATAGTTTGTCAATTTTTCTCCCTGTCCTCATTAGAGCTCACAACCTAAATTCACCTATCTGTATGTTTTCAGTGTGGGAGGAAACTCACATAAACATGGGAAGAGAACATACAAACTCTTTGCAGATGTTGCCCTTGGTGAGATTTGAACCCAGGACCTCAGCGCTGCAAGGCTACAGGGCTAACCAGAGAGCAGGCTGCCCACGTGTCCAGCTGGAATACCCCTTTAATTTTTGCTCGCTTCGACATCAGAGACGGCAAGTTCAGGTTCCCAAACATCTGCCTGCATAACATAAAGGAAGAGCAGGAAAACTGAGAGATAGATGCGCTCCAGCACAATACCACTCCCAGCATTCACACGCATCCTGTCTATATAGCGGCTTTTATTTCAGGATTAACGTTTTCGCGGCACCACCAGTCCTTTATAGAAGAACCCGGTAACACATTGATGAGATAGAGACGGCATCACAATGTGCAATTAGTACATTCTCTATGTGCAGTCTTAATGAATAAGTACAAAGTAAGTGAAAGTTTTTTCCTCATCTTCTATATTCAAGTCGATTGATTTATTCATTCCTACTATTCACGGGTGCCGTGTAATTTCTCGGGAAATAATATCTTCAGTCAGATTAAGAAAAGCTTTGATGGCTTCGACTAAAAAGGAAAACATTAATGTGTTATTACTTTTTAAGTATTATTCCCACAAGAACACAAAAACCCAGAGCGATGGCTGCCATCTTACAGAGGGAACTTATTTACCAGAGCGATGGCTGCCATCTTACAGAGGGACCGCATTTACCAGAGCGATGACTGCCATCTTACAGAAGGAACGCATTTACCAGAGCGATGGCTGCCATCTTACGGAGGGAACGCATTTACCAGAGTGATGGCTGCCATCTTACAGAGGGAACTTATTTACCAGAGCGATGGCTGCCATCTTAGAGGGAACTTATTTACCAGAGCGATGGCTGCCATCTTAGAGGGAACTTATTTACCAGAGCGATGGCTGCCATCTTACGGAGGGACTTATTTACCAGAGCGATGGCTGCCATCTTACAGAGGGAACTTATTTACCAGAGCGATGGCTGCCATCTTACAGAGGGAACTTATTTACCAGAGCGATGACTGCCATCTTACGGAGGGAACTTATTTACCAGAGCGATGGCTGCCATCTTACAGAGGGAACTTATTTACCAGAGCGATGGCTGCCATCTTACAGAGGGAACTTATTTACCAGAGCGATGGCTGCCATCTTACAGAGGGAACTTATTTACCAGAGCGATGACTGCCATCTTACGGAGGGAACTTATTTACCAGAGCGATGGCTGCCATCTTACAGAGGGAACTTATTTACCAGAGCGATGGCTGCCATCTTACAGAGGGAACTTATTTACCAGAGCGATGGCTGCCATCTTACGGAGGGACTTATTTACCAGAGTGATGGCTGCCATCTTACAGAGGGAACTTATTTACCAGAGCGATGGCTGCCATCTTACAGAGGGACTTATTTACCAGAGTGATGGCTGCCACCTTACAGAGGGAACGAATTCACCAGAGCGATGGCTGCCATCTTACGGAGGGACTTATTTACCAGAGCGATGGCTGCCACCTTACAGAGGGAACGAATTCACCAGAGCGATGGCTGCCATCTTACAGAGGGAACTTATTTACCAGAGCGATGGCTGCCATCTTACAGAGGGAACTTATTTACCAGAGCGATGGCTGCCATCTTACAGAGGGAACTTATTTACCAGAGCGATGGCTGCCATCTTACAGAGGGAACTTATTTACCAGAGCGATGGCTGCCATCTTACGGAGGGAACGAATTCACCAGAGCGATGGCTGCCATCTTACGGAGGGAACGCATTTACCAGAGCGATGGCTGCCATCTTACGGAGGGAACTCATTTACCAGAGCAATGGCTGCCATCTTACGGAGGGAACGCATTTACCAGAGCGATGGCTGCCATCTTACAGAGGGAACTCATTTACCAGAGCGTGGCTGCCATCTTACAGAGGGAACTCATTTACCAGAGCAATGGCTGCCATCTTACGGAGGGAGCTCATCTACCAGAGCGATGGCTGCCATCTTACGGAGGGAACTCATTTACCAGAGCAATGGCTGCCATCTTACGGAGGGAACGCATTTACCAGAGCGATGGCTGCCATCTTACGGAGGGAACGCATTTACCAGAGCGATGGCTGCCATCTTACGGAGGGAACGCATTTACCAGAGCGATGGCTGCCATCTTACGGAGGGAACTAAATCACCAGAGCGATGGCTGCCATCTTACAGAAGGAACTCATTTACGAGAGCGTTGGCTGCCATCTTACAGAAGGAACTCATTTACGAGAGCGTTGGCTGCCATCTTACGGAGGGAACGCATTTACCAGAGCGATGGCTGCCATCTTACGTAGGGAACGCATTTACCAGAGAGATGGCTGCCATCTTACAGAGGGAACTCATTTACCAGAGCGTTGGCTGCCATCTTACGGAGGGAACTCATTTACCAGAGCGATGGCTGCCATCTTACAGAGGGAACGCATTTACCAGAGCGATGGCTGCCATCTTACGGAGGGAACTTATTTACCAGAGCGATGGCTGCCATCTTACAGAGGGTACGCATTTACCAGAGTGATGGCTGCCATCTTATGGAGGGAACTTATTTACCAGAGCGATGGCTGCCATCTTACGGAGGGAACTCATTTACCAGAGCAATGGCTGCCATCTTACAGAGGGAACTTATTTACCAGAGCGATGGCTGCCATCTTACGGAGGGAACACATTTACCAGAGCAATGGCTGCCATCTTACAGAGGGAACTTATTTACCAGAGCGATGGCTGCCATCTTACAGAGGGAAGGCATTTACCAGAGCGATGGCTGCCATCTTACAGAGGGAACTTATTTACCAGAGCGATGGCTGCCATCTTACGGAGGGAACTTATTTACCAGAGCGATGGCTGCCATCTTACGGAGGGAACTTATTTACCAGAGAGATGGCTGCCATCTTATGGAGGGAACTTATTTACCAGAGCGATGGCTGCCATCTTACAGAGGGAACGCATTTACCAGAGCGATGGCTGCCATCTTACAGAGGGAACGCATTTACCAGAGCGATGGCTGCCATCTTACAGAGGGAACGCATTTACCAGAGCGATGGCTGCCATCTTACAGAGGGAACGCATTTACCAGAGCGATGGCTGCCATCTTACGGAGGGAACAAACTTACCAGAGCAATGGCTGCCATCTTACAGAGGGAATGCATTTACCAGAGCGATGGCTGCCATCTTACAGAAGGAACTCATTTACCAGAGCGATGGCTGCCATCTTACGGAGGGAACGCATTTACCGGAGCTATGGCTGACATCTTACGGAGGGAACGCATTTACCAGAGCGATGGCTGCCATCTTACGGACGGAACTAATTCACCAGAGCGATGGCTGCCATCTTACGGAGGGAATGCATTTACCAGAGCAATGGCTGCCATCTTACAGAGGGAATGCATTTACCAGAGCGATGGCTGCCATTTTACAGAAGGAACTAATTTACCAGAGCGATGGCTGCAATCTTACAGAGGGAACGCATTTACCAGAGCGATGGCTGCCATCTTACAGAGGGAACGCATTTACCAGAGCGATGGCTGCCATCTTACAGAGGGAACGCATTTACCAGAGCGATGGCTGCCATCTTACAGAGGGAACGCATTTACCAGAGCGATGGCTGCCATCTTACAGAGGGAACGCATTTACCAGAGCGATGGCTGCCATCTTACAGAGGGAACGCATTTACCAGAGCGATGGCTGCCATCTTACAGAGGGAACGCATTTACCAGAGCGATGGCTGCCATCTTACAGAAGGAACTTATTTACCAGAGCGATGGCTGCCATCTTACGGAGGGAACACATTTACCAGAGCGATGGCTGCCATCTTACAGAGGGAACGCATTTACCAGAGCGATGACTGCCATCTTACGGAGGGAACTCATTTTCCAGAGTGTTGGCTGCCATCTTAAGTAGGGAACACATTTACCAGAGTGTTGGCTGCCATCTTACGTAGGGAACGCATTTACCAGAGCGATGGCTGCCATCTTACGGAGGGAACGCATTTACCAGAGAGATGGCTGCAATCTCACGAGGGAACTAAATCACCAGAGCGATGGCTGCCATCTTACGGAAGGAACTCATTTACGAGAGCGTTGGCTGCCATCTTAAGGAAGGAACTCATTTACCAGAGCGATGGCTGCCATCTTACGGAAGGAACGCATTTACCAGAGCGTTGGCTGCCATCTTACGGAGGGAACTTATTTACCAGAGCGTTGGCTGCCATCTTACGGAAGGAACTTATTTACCAGAGCGTTGGCTGCCATCTTACAGAGGGAACGAATTTACCAGAGCGATGGCTGCCATCTTACGAAGGGAACTTATTTACCAGAGCGTTGGCTGCCATCTTACGGAGGGAACGCATTTACCAGAGCGATGGCTGCCATCTTACGGAGGGAACTCATTTACCAGAGCAATGGCTTTGTTTGGGTAAAATGGTTTTTTTACACTTTTTTAATTTAGCACAATCTACGTGAGGAATTGAACGGACTGCGGAGAATCCTTCTAGGAACAGGCAACGTCTGGATAAGGAAATAAACGCTGAAGCAGCCAGTCCCCTTAGTCCAACATGTAAAGGAATCACAGCTCCAACGAAGTTTTACTTAAAAAAAAAAAGTACCAAAAAATCTTTATTTCTATAGCATAGGAAAATAAGCAAATAACTTAATAAGCAAATAGCAGTGCCCGAGCCATCCAGATTCTTAGAGCACAATTAAACGGGATGAATATCGCGCAAATTATCGTTATAGCGTTCAAATTTAAATGATTGGTGCAGACACCAAACTTATCAATAATCGTTCTCTGTAATTCTACATCGTTCCTTCATTTGCTGGTATCAGATGGAGTATTTGATTGTAGTAACGGTTAATTAACGACTATTGTTCTGTGTAATATGGTGAACGATTTCAGGTTAACGATAAATGATCTAATTTGCGATCGTTTATCATTAAATATTGTCTAGTCTAATAAAACCCTTAAGGCCCTATTACATCAAACGATTATCGATCAATAATCGCTTGGTGTAATAGCTTCTGTTAAAGGGAACCAATCAGCTTAAATCAGGCTGATATGGTTCCCTGAACCGCAGCATGTAACGGTCGCAGAAGTAGCTGTATACATGGAAAAAAGCACTTTAATCCTCCGGGCTCATGACAGGCACAGGCGGGGAGGTAGTCATCTGGTCGGCTCCCCGCCCATGTCTAGTCACCACGCTCTGCCTGTCAGCTTGCTCAGAGGTAAGATTGACAGGCAGAGAGGCCAGTAACGGACCTCTCTGCCTGTCATTCATCGCCTCAGAGCGCATCGACAGGTAAAGAGCAGTGACTAGACACGGACAGGGAGCCGCCCAGATGACTACCTCCCCGCCTGTGCCTGTCACGAGCCTGGAGGATTAAAGTCCGTTTTTTGGGGTATACAGCTCCTGCTGTAGCCGTGGCCGATACGTGCGGTGGTTCAGGGAACCATATCAGCCTGGGCTGATTGGTTCCCTTTAAAAGGCAACTATCAGCCGACATGTACAATGTTGGCTGATCCCTGTCTTTTATCATGTTGGTTTTTTTATTTTCTTTATTTTTTCATTTCCAATATAATAAAGATAACAAAAAATTCTCTTTTTTTCTTTCTTTACAGCACTGTTCTATTCCCCTCCCACCCCCACTCATCTAATACAATATGAAGAATACATAATGACTCCCTATATAACCCCCACGTCCCCATTAACCACCCACATCCCAGAGGGTGAAACATAAATAAATAATAAATTATAAAACCTCTCTAAGGCCTATGATAATTTTCCTCGTACATCGGTCCACATCTCTCCCATTCTTCTACTTTCGGCGGCCTTGATGATAACCGGTTCCTAACAATAAGCAGCTTGGCATAGAAGAACATCCTTAGAACAATATTTACATTCCCTTTAGAGGTTGATATAGTCGGGTTATCCCCCAAAATCGCCAACTGAGGGCACTTCTTTATCTTTACTCCGATCTCACTCTCTATCAAGGCAAATACCGACTCCCAATAATTCTGTAGTTCCCTGCAGGACCATATTATGTGTAATAAATCCCCTTCTCCACACCTCGGGCCACAACTCTTCCTTCCACCTGGCTTGACTCTTAAATACCACTTTGTCCAGGGACTGAATATACTTATACAGAAAAGATACTCTCTTTTTACCAATCTTTTCCTCCTGCAAAATTATTCCACAAAACTTGTCCCTCAGGGCATCCTTCACCTTAAAATACTCCAACCACACATTATCCCCCAATTCTAGTTTTATCTTTACCTCCTCCCATCTCAAAACTCTACCCTGGGTCACTATATCTCTTATATTTTCTATCCCCTTCCCTTACCCCAAGCCCCTTTAGACCACTCAGGTTTTTATTGTGCTACAGAGGTGAGAATTCCAATTCCCTCCCAGGCCCAACATCTTTTTTTAAGGCCCCCCATGTCTTAACTATACTAGTCACCAAAGGCCTCTTACTCTCCGACCCTTCCTCCAAGCACCCTGCTTCCAACTTTTGGAAAATATCCCAATATGGTGTCCCTGTCTCCTGGCCTAGTAAACAGAAAAACGTCCTATTCCTCCAACTAGCCAACCAGTGAAGTTGCGAGGCCAGGAAGTACCAATCCATTCTAGGTACCCCAAACCCCTTTCTCTTTAGACCCTGCCAGAAACGCCACCTTAATACAAACCCTCTTCCTTCCCCATATCAAGGCAATCCCAGTCCCCCCCCAGCTCTTACCTGCTGGCCGTCACCACGTGTAATAGCGCCGGCAGCAAGCAGGTACCGAGGAGCAAGAGGGCGCTGATCTGACAGGTTGCCGCTCGCTTGCTCCTCCTGAGCCACCTGTGTAATAGGGCTTTAGTGTTTCAGTCTACTAATGTGTTCTTACATCTCCACAAAAAGCATCTCATCAGATCATCACCGCACTCAGCAGGTATTAGAAGCCCGAACTACGGCAATAATCTGAGTTGCAGCAGTCATCAATCTAGTATGGTAGCAAAGAGACCCCCTCCATACAGAGATGGGCCAGGTCCTTTAGTCATTGAAATTTGGGGAGTAGCTAGGATTTATGGGCCCCATAGGAAAAAAAAATGGTAGCAGCTATGTGGTCTGCCACCATGTAAGTTACGCCAGAGTTTAGCGCTAAACTTCTTTAGCACATGTTGGGGGCGGGGGTCCTAAATTTTGGCACTCCAAGCATGATGGGAATTGTAGCTTTGCACCAGCTGGTGGCCCATGAGTTCGACACCAGAGTTGAGCGAACTTCAAGCACACTCGAGTTCATCCTAACCGGAGTGAGCAGCATTCGATTAGCGGTGACTGATTGGATGGAGCCTGAACAAGTCCTGGAAAAAAATGGATACAGCACGGGCGTCCTAGGGTTGCATTAAACTTCAGCAGCCACCGCTAATCAAATGCCGCACACTTGGTTTTGGACAAACCTTCCTTTAAAAAAAAAAAAAAAAAAAAAAATAATATATTATATATATATATATATATATATATATATATATATATATATATATGTGTGTGTTCTGGATCCATCTAATATACTATTCCTAAGGGCCTGAGACAGGAGTATACAGCTGCACACTCGCCTCTGTGTTATGGATACAAGCCTTTGGTCTGATGAACTGACAGCTGTTCCGCTAAGTCATCAGATCTGCAGTCAGACGGGGAACAGCAGCGGCATTACAGAGGCAAAAAGATTTCTGAATCATTCCTGTGTGTTACGGCCTCACACCAAAGGTGGTATTACACGGAACGATTATCGTTTGAAAAATCGTGAAATCGTTCGGATTTTTAAAGAAAAATTGTTGGTCGTTTAATAGAACTTGGACCTATTTTTATTGTTGCTCATTTGCAAATCGTTCATATTTAATAAGACATCGTTTGGTTGTTCGCAGTAGCGGCGAATGCAGAGGAGAAGACAGGACGAACGCAATAACGATCATTACTGATTATCGTTCTGTCTAATTGGGTGAATGATTTCAGGGCGTTCGCCATATCGGTCGTTTGAATTCGTTAATCGTCCAAAAAAATCGCTTCTTGTAATAGTACCCTTAGAGTAAACAAACTCTCAAAGCTCCTGACAACCCTATCAAAGAGGACAGGACAGGGGTACTGCTAGGGGGAGGAAGCCTTCAATACAGAATGTTCTGGGCACCTAGTGAGAAGACCACACCTTCTGGACACTTGTCATAACAGTGGTGGAGGCATCAAATGACGCTTTTCCTATTATACAGATGACCAAAACATATAGTAAGCTGTCATTACAAAATGAGCATGTGCAACATCCCATGCTCACAGCTCCTGAGAACATATCCTGCACGGCTTCGGCGTCTTAAAGGGAACCCATCACCAAGATATTGTTATCTACTCTACCACCATCATGTTATAGAGCAGGAAGAGCTGAGCAGATATATATATATATATATATATATATATATATATATATATATATATATATATATATAGCAAAAAAGTTCAATATAACTTGTAACTTGTTGATTGAAATCCCTGCTCATTCTGTTTCAAAGAGTCCAGTGGGCGGGGTCACTCATTGGTCTGGACTCTGTAGCATGGAAACAGCAGAGATTATAATCAGTAAATTTCAAGTCGTACTATATCTTTTCCTATAAAGATATATATATCAATCCGCTCAGCTCCTCCTGCTCTATAACATGATGCCAATAGCTTAGGTAGCATTTTCATAGTGACAGGTTCCCTTTAACACATCCCTTACTGATAAGTTATTGAAAGATTGGACAATCAACATATGGGCACTTGACGTGTTTTTTTTTTTCACCCTTAGCCATACCAATATCTCATTACGGATAAAAGGAAATGTATTTCAGCAGTCCAATAAAATCTGATATTTATGGTGTTAATTCCATAATAGTTACATACGAAAAAAGTAGAAAAATTGCAGCAAGTAAAGCATATACGGAAAACTTTTGCTAATATCTCATTACACTCCTCTCTGTACTGATGCACGGTACTGCTGTTGGCCACCTGCTAAGCTGCACAGGGTCACTGCTACGGACCCTAAACTGCGCTGTGAGTCCAGATTCCTATCGCAAAGCTTGGTATCGTCTTCTGAATTACCATAATGCATTGCTTTCTTATTTCTGCTTTAGGGCATGAAGGGAAAAAAAAAACGGTAAATCAAAATCGGCAAAGGCTGATGAATTTATAAAGTTACTTAAAGGGTTTATCTCACAAAAAATATCCCCTTTTCATATATAGTGAACATAAAGATTCCTGCATCTGGGCACGATCAATCCCTAAATGGCTCCTTAAAGGGATACTACTGAGAAAGACAAAATATTTTCAGATCAGCTGGTTTATGAAAGTTAAACAGGTTTATGAATGACTTATATTAAAAAAATCTCCAATCTTCCAGTACTTATCAGCTGCTGTATGTCCTGCAGGAAGTGGTGTTCTCTCTCCTGTCTGACACAGTGCTCTCTGCTGCCACCTCTGTCTATATCAGGAATTGTCCTAAACAGGAGAGGTTTTCTATGGGGATTTGCTGCTGCTCTGGACAGTTCCTGACATGGACAGAGGTGGCAGCAGAGAGCACTGTGTCAGACTGGAAAGAATACATCACTTCCTGCAGGATATACAGCAGCTGATAAGTACTGGAAGACTGGAAATTTTTAAATAGAAGTAATTAACAGTATTTTTTTTTTACTACTGGAGAACCCCTTTAAGAGAAATCTTAAGCGTGAAATTTCCCCGTACCTGCCGCCGCCGCCGCTCACCTCCGGCCTTGCTACACTGCTTTTATGTACACACAGGGAACCATTTTCAGTGCTGAGCAAATTCGGCGATTTCCAGCAATTAAATGTGGGGCTCGGCATGCATATTAAACTGGGCCAAGCAACGGGTGTCATTTCTTGGCGGTTCCTTGGACAAGAGAATTTACATTTTCTGCACAAAAGATCAGTCATGAATTTTTCATTCCCGATGACTGACGTCCCCCCCCCCCCGAACAAGCGGACATGCTTTCTACTTTCCAGGCAAACTTTCTGCTGGAAAAAACCCCAAAAGTAAACCTTATTATAATATCAAAGTGATCGAAGGACGATCCGGGAGGGAAGCAATGGCGGCGGCGCTTCAGATCGGGGTAAATTACCGCCGTGTGAATTAATACATAATTGTGTGCCGCCATTTAGCTGCTTCGTCTGGGAAATTTCAGCGTTCAGCGGGTTGATGGCTGTCACAGTTACTTCCATATAATTCTCTTACTCAGAATATTATGACTTTGTTTAGGGCTCTAAAGTTCCTCCTACACGATTCATCCACCACCAGGTGCAGCTCGCTGGAGCCCAGAGATGACTGGCACCTGCGGAGAGGAGGGATGCGTCATACCCAGCTAATACACGTACCATGAAAGGAGAACGGAGAGGAACGCTAGTCAAAGAGACAGGCGTCAGAGCCTCGTGTATACCAAGATGCCTTAGGGTCGTTTTACACAGAAAGATTATCTGACAGATTAGCTGCCAAAGATTTGAAGCCAAAGCCAGAAACAGACTATAAACAGAGATCAGGTCATAAAGGAAAGCCTGCATTCCTGGCTTTGGCTTTAAATCTTTGGCAGATAATCTGTCAGATAATCTTTCTATGTAAACAGACCCTTAGGGTCCATTTACACAGAAAGATTATCTGACAGATTATCTGCCAAAGATTTAAAGCCAAAGCCAGGAATGGATTTGAGAAGAGGAGAAATCTCAGGCTTTCTTTTATGACCTGATCTCTGTTTTAGAATCTATTCCTGGTTTTGGCTTTAAATCTTCTGCAAATAATTCGTCAGGTAATCTTTCTGTGTAAATGGACCCTTAGGGTGCTATTACACGGAGCAATTATTAACGATAAACGACTAATGCTGCGTTTGCACGGAACGATTATCGTGTGAATTCGCACGATAACGATCGAATTCGAACGATAATCGTACGTGTAAGAGCTAAACCGACTAACGAGAAATCGTTCTTTTTGATCTTACAACATGTTCTAAAATCGTCGTTCATCGTTTGCAAAAAATTTGCAGATCGTTCAGTGTAAACAGTCGTTCGCCGATTTAACCAATGTGAGAGATAGGCTTAAGCGATCGCAAAATGAATTTCCGTACCATATACCGTACCGTCTAAACGCTGATTGTTATGGAAAAAAATCGTTCCTCCGACATCGTTAATCGTACGATCGGGCCAATTATCGTTTCGTGTAAACGCAGCATAACAATAAACAATCGCAAACGAGATTGTTTATCGTTAACCCGAAATCGTTCACCATATTACACAGAATGATAATCGTTAGTTATGGTCGTTACTACGATTGTTATTGCGATCGTTACTATGATCGTTTATTCCTTCTGATCCCAGCAAAACAATGAACAATGTGCAATTACACTGGACGATTAGTGAAAAAATGCGGAACTTGAGTGAATGAATGTGGAATTACAGCGATTAGCGATAATTTTAGGTTAAGATCTAAATCAACGATAAATGATATACGGATGATTTTTCGATTATTGCCTGCAATTATGGTCCGTTTACACAAAGCGATAATTCGTTTTTAGAACGATCGGCGTTTAGACAAATAAATAGTTAGAAAATTTGTACGAAAAATCGTTTTTGCGATCGTTTTTTAAGATCTCTTAAGCCTATCTCGCACATAGGGTGAATCGTTGGAAGACTGTTTACACGGAACGATCTGCGAATTTTTAGCAAATGACCGACAACGATTTGAGAACTTGTTGAAAGATCAAAATGAAATGATTCTCGCTCGTCGCTTGATCGTTCGCTGTGTTTACACGAGCCGAGTATCGCTCAAATTCAATTGTTATTGTGAAAATTCTAACGATAATCGTTCTGTGTAAACGTACCATAACACAGAACGATTATCATTAAAATTTTAACATAATGATTTTTCGCACGATAAATGTCCCGTGTAATAGGTCCCTTAGCTGATATTACTGCAGAAATTCATTAAAGGGGTTGTTAACAAAACAAAAATCTTTCAAATCTACTGGTGCCAGAGATGTGTAATTTACTTCTTTTAAAAAAAAAAAATCTTGTCTTCCAGGACTTATCAGCTGCTGTATGTCCTGCAAGAAGTGGTGTATTCTTTCCCTTGTGACACAGTACTCTCTGCTGCCACCTCTGTCCACGTCAGGAACTGTCCAGAGCAGCAGCAAATCCCCATAGAAACCCATAGCAGCAGAGAGCACTGTGTCAGACTGGAAAGAATACACCACTTCCTGCAGGGCATACAGCAGCTGGTAAGTACTGGAAGACTTGATTTTTTTTTTTAATAGAAGTAAATTACAAATCTCTGGCACTTTCTGACACCAGTTGATATTAATATTTATTTTCCCCCATCGGAGTGCCCCTTTAAATTCAATATGAGTAGAAGTTCTGAGGAGGATCTATAGGGTGCCAATGTAATACAGTCTCTCTACATCCACATTTCTATACGGATAACTGTCAATCATGAGAAGCACCGCCCACTTAACACTTGATTTAAATCAATGACTATCAAGTTATGCTGGGACCTTTCCCATAGACTACATGCCAATCTGCTCCGCTCCCCTGTCTGCAGACAGGACTGGATTTTCAACAGGACAGGTTCCCTTTAAAGATCGTTTTCTTTCCATTTATTAATCCACCATATTTAACAGTCTGGTCGGCTCCAATGAACTTTAGCGTAAACGCCCCTCACGGCAAATGTAGTGTACAACGTGGGGGGATGATTGATGTAAAGCGCGTGAATGGAGTCGGCTATAAACATGCAGAGAAGTTTGGTGACAGAGCGAGTGTGGCTGATGGATGGAGCGGACTGGTAAGTCATCCCGCGAGCACAATACAGCGCCTTTAAATATTAATGTTAAACCAGCATAAGACATTAAGAGCTATTTATCAGTGAATAGCAGAATGACATGCAATTCAAATAGGACCGCGCCGCAACGTTCGCACTCTGAGGAGCGGCTGTACAAAGCCTTGTTACAGGAGAATTAAATCTAAAGAGGAGCTGCTAATATCAGTCATTTATATGTTCATAAACGTCCGTGGAAGAGCTCAGCGCCGGACGTGTGTGAAATAGGGGAGTGAGCAGCGCCATAACTTGTCCCTGCGAGGATCGGCTTAAAGACTATGGACAACTCTAATAAAGGATTTATATTGTTCTCGCTTTGTATTGTATAAAAACATTTTCTCCATAGGTCTTTATTAAACACAAGGTTACTTTAGCTTCTACAGCCTCCGCAGTTTGCAGTGTGAGCTCTAACCTGTTCGTTCTTTGGACGGACGGCGGAATCTGCCTGACCATAGAGTGGAGTTTATGGCACAGGCGGAGATGCGCGCGGACGAGCGACGGAATCCGCAGCAGGTTATCCGCGTATATTCCATAGTGTGCACATACAGTTTGAGAGCATAAAGTTCCTCTGATGGATTCATCTTCCCTCTCTCTGAGTAGCAGCTAAATGGTAGGAAATATCTAATAGAGACTATATGGAGAGGTCTCTATACAGCCTGAGGCATATAGGGGTACAGTATGGACACACAGAGGTCTCTATAAGGCCTGAGGCATATGGAGGCACAGTATGGACACACAGAGGTCTCTTTAAGGCCTGAAGCATATGGGGGCACAGTATGGACACACAGAGGTCTCTATACAGCCTGAGGCATATGGAGGCACAGTATGGACACACAGAGGTCTTTACACAGCCTGAGGCATATAGGGGCACAGTATGGACACACAGAGGTCTCTATACAGCCTGAGACACACAGAGACACAGTATGAACACACAGAGGTCTATATACAGCCTGAGGCATATAGGGGCACAGTATGGACACACAGAGGTCTCTATACAGCCTGAGGCATATAGGGGCACAGTATGGACACACAGAGGTCTCTATAAGGCCTGAGGCATATGGAGGCACAGTATGGACACACAGAGGTCTCTATACAGCCTGAGGCATATAGGGGCACAGTATGGACACACAGAGGTCTCTATAAGGCCTGAGGCATATGGAGGCACAGTATGGACACATAGAGGTCTCTATAAAGCCTGAGGCATATGGGGGCACAGTATGGACACATAGAGGTCTCTATAAAGCCTGAGGCATATGGGGGCACAGTATGGACACATAGATGTCTATATAAAGCCTGAGACACACAGAGACACAGTATGGACACACAGAGGTCTATATAAATCCTGAGGCATATGGGGGGCACAGTATGGCCACATAGAGTCTCTATAAAGCCTGAGGCATATGGATGCACAGTATGGACACACAGAGGTCTCTATAAAGCCTGAGGCATATGGGGGCACAGTATGGACACACGGAGGTCTCTATACAGCCTGAGGCATATAGGGGCACAGTATGGACACATAGAGGTCTCTATAAAGCCTGAGGCATATGGGGGCACAGTATGGACACACAGAGGTCTCTATAAAGCCTGAGGCATATGGGGGCACAGTATGGACACACAGAGGTCTCTATAAAGCCTGAGGCATATGGGGGCACAGTATGGACACATAGAGGTCTCTATAAAGCCTGAGGCATATAGGGGCACAGTATGGACACATAGAGGTCTATATAAAACCTGAGGCATATAGGGGCACAGTATGGACACACGGAGGTCTCTATAAAGCCTGAGGCATATGGGGGCACAGTATGGACACACAGAGGTCTATATAAAGCCTGAGGCATATGGGGGCACAGTATGGACACACAGAGGTCTCTATAAAGCTTGAGGCATATGGTGGCACAGTATGGACACACAGAGGTCTATATACTTTACTGAAAGAGTAGTAGATGCTTGGAACAAATATCCAGCAGGTGTAGTAGATAAATCTACAAAAACTGAATGTAAACCTGCCTGGTGTATACATATATCTATCCTAAGATAATAAGAAGGGAAATACTAATAGGGCCGACTAGACGGATTTTCTGCTTCTGCAGACAATCTTCTATGTTTCTTAAGGGTATAAACCCACACACCGTATATGCAGCGTATTTACTGCTGCGATACGCAGCAAACTCGCAGCAAACTCGCAGCAAAATCGCAGCAGATTAGATCTAAATAACTGAACACAGCATCAAATCTGTACCAACAAATCTGCTGCGTATTTGTTGCATATCTGCTGCATATACGGTGTGTGGGTTTATACCCTAAAGGTTATATACTACCTGAAAGGCTTGTGTATCACACAGCGACATGAGCGCAGTTGTAGGCGCAGGCCCAGGGTCTGAACAATTCCACCCCTGGAAACCATAGTGATGACTGTATGAGCCCAGAACTGAAGAGGATCAGCAAAAAAGGACATTTTAATGAGTATGAAAGAGCCGTACGCATCCATGTGCTGCGGTGAGATTGCTATTCACTTAACAAACAAAAGAAGAACAGGTGTTAGCCTCTGAAAGCGTCTATTCCACACCAGCCGTACCCACTATAAGTTCGGGAAGCAACAAATAAAACTCATAAATTATGTAAAAAAAAAGTAAAAAAAAAAAAAAAAAAAGTATACATACACATTGGGGCTGGGTTCACACTACGTATATTTGAGGCTGTATGTTTGAGACTGTATAGCAACCAAAACCAGGAGTGGATTAAAAGCACAGAAAGGCTCTGTTCACATAATGTTGTAATTGAGTGGATGGCCGTCATTTAATTGCAAATATTTGCTGTTATTTTAAAACAACGGCTGTGGTATTGAAATAATGGAAGTTATTTACCGTTATATGGCGGCCATCCACTCAATTTCAACATTGTGTGAACATATCCTTTCTGTGTTTTTAATCCACTCCTGGTTTTGGTTGCTATGAGGACCTGACATGAGGACCAAATACAGCCTGAAATATACATAGTGTGAACCCAGCTAAAAGGCGCATAACATTATAGCAATAACAACAGTAAGGTGATAAGAAGCAAAAAAAAATAAACTCTATTGTTACACAGTGACATCTACAGTCACAGCTGGTACATGTCCTTACAGGGGATCAAAAATAAAATCAAAATATCAAAAATATCAGTCTTCTATTGTGTAATGATAAATGGTCGGAGATGGCCGTTATAGAGTTTTGGGTGAAGTAAGGAAGATGGCGGCTCCCGTGAGCTATGACAGGGTTAGGTCCCATCAGTATGAATAACCGCGGATACCTGCCAGGGGAACTCTGCCTGACCAGCAAATCTGGAGAACTGGAATGAAAAACACATTGCTTGGACTATCCTCCGCATATATGAGCGTCCATTATTTATGCTCTACACGGCATCAACCTCCATTATTCATCAGTCTGTAAGGGAAGGTCTTCTTCGGACAAGATCGCTGTTTCCCCATTCCGGAAGGGACTAACACTGACGGCGGACAATCCGATGTCTTCAATTATTCCATATTTTGGGTCTTAGGGTCAATATACTGATCATAGGTCCTCCATGAGCATAAGGAAACACACAAACCACACCTACCAGAAAATAACACAGTGTCTCATATTGATTTTTGCTCCCAAAGATGGGCTAGGTCTTATTTTCAGGGGAGGTCTTATTTTTCCATTAATTCAAATGTCATATGGACAGCAGGTAGGGCAGCTTCAAGTCACCAGGGGGAGGTCACCACAGCAAACTAATACAGCACAGCAGGGACAGCGTACTCTATGGCGGCTTCCAGCCACTAGGGGAGCTTACCACAGCACACTTGTAAAGCACAGCAGGGACAGTGTATGGTATGGCAACTTCTGGCCACCAGGAGGAGCTCACCACAGCACACTCGTACAGCACAGCAGGGACAGCATAGGGACCCATTCCACGGAGCGATAATCGTCCGAATCGGACCCATTCGGCCGATTATCACTCCTTCATTTAGGTTCAAATCTAAAATCATCGGTCACCACCCGCACATCGCTACATGGAATAGCGGGCGCGGAGGGTGACGATTTCACAAACATCAAACATTACCTGTCCAGGCGCAGGTCTACTCCTTCTCCCGGTCCCACGCGGCAGCATCAGCTTCGGAGCGGCCTGTCTGAGCTGACATAGCGTTCAGCCAATCACTGGCCAGGACCGTCGCAGCCAGTGATTGGCTGAGTGTTCTGTCAGTTCAGTCAGGTCGCTCCGAAGCTGCTGCTGCTGCGCTGGACCAGAAGAAGGAGAAGACCTGCGCCTGGACAGGTAATGTTTGAAACAAGGGCTGCAAGGACATAGTTAACGATGTCCCTGCAGCCCTCGTTAACGATTGTCGGGCCGTGGCATAGGCCCAGTAAACGAGTGCCGATCTAGCAGATCAGCGCTCGTTTACATCGTTGATCGGGCCCTGTTCGGCCCGTGAAATAGGACCCATAGGGTATGGCGACTTCCGGCCACCAGGGGGAGCTCACCACAGCACACTCGTACAGCAAAGAGGGGACAGTTTATGGAATGGCAGGTTCCAGCCAGCAGAGTGAGATCACCACAGCACACTCATACAGCACAGTATGGACAGCATACGGTATGGTGCCATAGCATTGCAGGGATCAGTGTTATCGGCGATCTTCTGATAGAGCCTTCCTGTGGCAGACTCATCAGCAGACTGAAGACCTGACTGCACAAAGGCAGGTAAGGGACCTCCGTAAGTGAGGCCATGCGATCGGGACCACCGCAGACACAGGAGATGCTCCTGTCTTAAGCCCCTATTCCACGGGTTGTTAAGAGGAGCAAACGAGCTCTCTCAGCACTCGTTTGCTCCTCGTTCCCCGCTCGCTGCCGCCGCTATTCAACGTGACTACAGCGAGCGGGTGAGTGCGGGAGGGGCGGTGGGGAGCTGCGGGGGGGGGGGGCTGCCCGGGTGATCGCTGATCGTCCGGGCAGCCCATAGGATACAGCAGCGTCTGCTGCCGACGCTCCTATTCAACGGAGCAACGGCAGCAGATCGCTGCTATATCAGTCGCTTGTTTTTCAACATGTTGAAAAACAAGCCACTGCAACGATCAGCCGACATGAACGATGTCGGCTGATCGTTGCACTCTATTCCACGGGACGATTATCGTCCGTAGCGGCCGATATCAGCCGAATACGGACGATGATCGTTCCGTGGAATAGGGTCTTTAAACGCAGTGGTTACCATTAACGGTGAGGGCTTGGCTGCAGATAGCAGCTGGTCCTCACCTGCTATGGAGCGAGTTCAGCTCCTGAGCCCGCTCCATAGGGCGCACATTTACATCCTCCTGCGCCAAGGCCCAGGCTGCGGGGGCGTAAATGTTCGCCTGTGATCGTTAAGGGGTTAATACATGTTGTGCAACAAAATACACAGTGCACAAAAACGCAGTATTAGCCAGAAAAAGAGCCCAGACATGGCGAGACGTTTGCCCCTTAGAGATTACAGTTGACCTCCCCATTCCATGCAGATATACAATAGTCACCCAGTGCCCTCCTGGACTGTTACTATGTAACTACATTACTCTTATCTCATCATTCCTAACCCAACAGGTCAATTATTTGCCGCCTTTGAGCACCGATTTTAATTTTCAAAGCAACAGCGACCGTTGTCCGTACCTTGTGTGAACATTGCCTACTAGTGTCATTTTTTTTTCCCCCAGCCCAGTATTATGTGGGCAAAAGAAGACGGCTGTGCGGAAGCCTCATTATATGATAGGTGTTGTTTGGGAATCCCATCCACTTTTTGACAAGTCTCTGCCCGGAGCGTTTGTTTAACAGGTAAAGCAGAATGAGGATGTGAGGCAGTTCATTAGAGCTGTGTGCAGGATTAGCATGCGGCAGCGCTCGCTCAGCCTCCAGGATTAGGTAGACAGCTCCCTCCAGGCACTGGCGGCAGAGAAAGCTGGGAAAGAGCATTCGGACAACTTACATTATCGCTGCTTTATTAAAACTTCATTTCGACATGACACTTTAGCGGAGCTCTACATATTTATCTGCTTGCTTGTGACTGTTGTTGCCTGCAGGTCGCTGGTAACTCCGCGTACAATCGGTAACCTGCTATGATCCCGGCTAAGACCGAGGCAGCTCATGTTCTGAATGTTCCTTATGCCTGTTACATTTCATTAACCGTATGTATACCATCTCTTGTTCTTCCTCACATACAGTATACAATAATACCGAACACTTCGTATCCAAAGAAAATCAGGGGAGAGGTGTTTGGGAACATCAAATGTACAGGAGCGGGGACTCCTCTCATTATGACAGTTATCCCCGCAGCGGAGGCAGAGGGAGCCAGGAGCGGGCAGCTGTTTGAACTTGCTGTGCAGCCATTGCTTCTCCCCATAGGAGGAAAAAACTGCTTCAGCCTGACCCAGATCTCTGGATCATTCTCTGGGCTTCCAGCGCCGTCAGCCCTCTCCCAGCGGATCCTGCAGCTGTGGGGAACAACTTCTCCATCCTGATCCAGCTGCTGGCATCCATCTCCAGGCAGCCGGCGGTGAAGTATGGGCGCACCAGTTTAGAGCAGGGACACCTGTCATTATGACAGGAATCCCCGCTTCTTTATAGTAAGTAGTGGAGCAGGATGCCCCGCTCCTTACTGCTAGTCTTTACACTCTATGGGCCGGACGCTCTGCACCCATGGAAGGTAAAAAGCGATTAAACACATTCACATTGTTCCCTATGGGAACACACAGCTCGTTTCTCGTTTTCCTCTCAGCTGTTAAAGGGAATCGGACACCCTCTCTATATCACAGACATAGCTTAAGCTAAACCAACTATTAATTATTATTTGGACTTGAAATGTTGCTACCTTCCTGTGATCTTTCATGTTTTTCAGCTGTCTTAATTGTTCAACCTGCTGTCTAGTGTACATCCTGCAATGGACTTCCTGTTCTTGCTGTACACTTTAGAGAGGAGGTCAGCCGAATCTATCCCCCCTTCCACAATGGGGGAGATTCCTGTAAATGGGGCTCAAGTCAAGAAAATGTAGTGGAAAGGGAGCAGTTGGCTAAATTCCCAGCTAGGATATACAGGAGGAACAGGAAGTCCGAGACAGGAAGTGGAGCAATGAACGCAATTGTTTGCATCAGAAGCAAAGGGAATACATGAAATCCCACTAAAAGGTAGTAAAATAACAATGTATTTGCATATGTTCATCTATAAAAGATTTCCTTGTAGAGAACCCTCCTAGAGGTGACTGCAGATCTCTAACATTAAAGGGGTACTCCGGCAAAACGTTTTTCTTTCAAATCAACTGGTTTCAGAAAGTTATATAGAGTTGTAAATAACTTCTCTTTTAAAATCCAGTCTTCCAGTACTTATCAGCTGCTGTATATCCTGCAGGAAGTGTTGTATTCTTTGGTGTATTCAGTCTGACACAGTGCTCTCTGCTGCCACCTCTGTCCATGTCAGGAACTGTCCAGAGCAGGAGAGGTTTTCTATGGGGATTTGCTCCTGCTCTGGACAGTTCCTGACATGGACAGAGGTGGCAGCAGAGAGCACTGTGTTAGACTGGAGAGAATACACCACTTCCTGTAGGACATACAGCAGCTGATAAGTGCTGAAAGACTGGAGATTTTTTAAATAAAAGTAAATTACAAATTTGTATCACTTTCTAAAACCAGATGATTTGAAAGAAAAAGGTACCTTTAAATAGTTTATTCCACTACACAAAAGGCATAATACATAATGTAATTTTATTGTTATGGCGATGAAGTAAGTAGACAAAGGACCCGGCAGACAGTTATGGAGAAATTAGAAAGGGTAGCATCTGGTAAGATTACTCAAGGAAATGTCAAGAATGACGCATCTGAGTCAGGCATGACCCACTCACAAAACCGAGGCCGCTCCGCTGCAGGTGGAGAGCGATTTATCCGATATGGGTCACAACCAGGTTGGATAATATGAAAGGCATCTAGATCTAGTATAGCAACCTTGTATTTATATGTCAGATGACTGCACAGAATCAAATGGCAGAGGAGCACAGTGACCTGGCGGGTTACATGTGATGGCGACTAGAAAATGACAGGAGATACAGGGGATAAAAAACACAATAAAGAGATGAGGACCGAGATCAAATGAAGCCAACAAGTGAATGTTACCAAACTCGGCTGTAGATAAACGGAAGGGACAACAATAGACGGGAATTGCTTCCAAAGACGTGCGGGAGTATACCTACAATAGTGTATGCGTGCTTCATATGTATTGTGCTGCTTCACTGATCAACATTCAAAAATCTAAATTTTTCAAAAATACACACAACATAATATATAGGCTGTCGCACCCCAGTCATTAGAGTTCAAGAAAATCATTCATTATCAGTGTCTGTTAACACTATGGAATTAGCGTAGCATTACATCGTCCGTCTCGCGGACTCCACTTGAGGTTCTGCGCTAATTTCGTAGGTTGATCGGACCTTTATAAGGATATCCCTTCTGTACAAAAGAGAGGCAGGTACCACAAAACAGCCGTCCATGGAAGGATATCTGCCTCTACTGCATCTCTACTAGTGTTGAGCAGACTTGGCTATCTGTCGGGGTTCTGCAGCGTTCGCCAAACCCGAATATTGGACATTTGACTCCCGGTGACTGAAGAAGTTGTATGTCACCCTGGGGAGTCCTGGAAAACCTGGATACAGCCATGTTTTTCTGGTAGACTTAAGGTGACATCCAACTTCTCCAGCTGTAGGGGGTCAATTGCATAACATTCGGGTTTAGAGAACATTGCCAAACCAAACAGTTGGACAAGTCCACACTAATCTTCGTACCCAGGAAGCAATTCCTGTAAGACTTTACTCATAGTGATAAGGCTAGGTGATGGGATTTTACCTGCTTACACCGTACCTGTGGGACTACACCTATATAAACTGGTCTCTAAATCAGATGATGATCACAGCGATCACATGACAGAAAGATGGTCTGGAAGAAGGAGAGGAATGCTGGCAGCACGCCAATGAGCACAGCACCTTAAACTTATATCGCAGTCACAATACAGACACAAGAAAGAGACACTGTTATATAAACAATATATTGTAAACAACACGCTGTACCAGCCTGACTGCACAGGACAGGAAACTACTGACCATCTATGGATTGACCTATCAGAGTGTGATATGTATGTGTCTTGTGACTTGAAACCTCGCCTGTATTGAAAGTTTATATATTTCACGTGAATAGTGGCGCATGAGTAATATCGCCTGATATTTTGTCTATACAAGTTAACACAAAACAATAAGGGGTGCGCTTCCCAAACGTATGTTACTTATACGAACATCAGTTGTCTGTGTTTTTAAGTTTTAAGCAGAACTGCAGCTGCTAACTCTAATTAGGAATCATCCTATCCTGGGGAAAGTCTAGCTTCATAAAGTCAGGCAAAACAAAAGTTAAACTTATCAGTAGCTGGATGTATACAAGGAGAGATAGTTTTGCCTAGATCAGCAGATCAGATGGTCACATCATCAACAATTACAAGGACGTTGCATGGCTATCCGGGAACTGCCTCATTTTGACAAGGGAGAACATGTCCCTCCAGGATCCCCAGCCTGTTCAGTGATTATTCCATCTTGGAAAGTCCAGACATTGATGAAGAGGATTAACACACTTCTCCCCTTAGTGTGATTTCCCTTCCCTACCCCCCTCATTACCATTCCCAATACCCCATCACTGCTAGTATGGTTATACTATATGACTTACCTATATATAAGCAGGAACGTTCGTGTAGCATGTGGTATCATGAATAGTGCAAAAAAAGTGTAAACCTGTACTGCATGCTGTACTGATATATGGTATGTCATAATGTACTCTGTGCTGCTTTGTAGCAGATTTGCATCACACTGTATAGACAGTATAGACATATAGACAACTCTTGTCTATATGTTTTGATAGGACACAAGTCAAAATTGGGCGTTTTAAGCTAAGGACTAGAGATGAGCGAACCTGGAGCATGCTGGAGTTCATCCGAACCCGATTGTTCGGCATTTGATTAGCGGTGGCTGCTGAACTTGGATAACATGTGGAAAACATGGAAATAGTCATTGGCTGTATCCATGTTTTCCAGACAACCTTAGAGCTTTATCAAAGTTCAGCAGCCCCCGCTAATCAAATGCCGAACGTTCGGGTTCGGATGGACTCGGACCTGAACCCGGTTCGCTCATCTCTACTAAGGACACGTATAATGACCTAAAAAGAATAGACAACCGCTGTGTTTAATGGGGTCTCTGTGGCAGATCTCCATTGTTCAGATACCGCATTACTCCCACTGACGTCACAGCTCACAGAATCTCCTTCTCCTGGAGACTTGCGGCATCCATATCCAGTATTATCCCTGTAACACAGAGACCGCTGGAGAATTTCCTCAGTATTCTGGCAGCTCCAAGTTCAAGGGGTTGTCTATGATGAGCTATGGCAACCACAATCTAAACAATTACTCACTATAAAGAGCAACTATCATTATAAAGTGACAGAAGGAGAAGAGATCGATCATACAGATCACTCTCAGCCGGCAGGTGACTGCTCCATAAGGATGCACACCAGGATGCAGGTTTATTTCATAGGGAGAGCTGTCTCTGCCAGACATAAGGACGTTATCATGAATATCCGTGATAGCCTCTGTGTTATGGCTATTGGCTTGGCTAGATTTAAAAAGAAATCCAAATCATATAAAGTAAAAAAAGAAGCCATGAAATAGTATAATGTTACACTGTTGAAGCTCCCACCTCCCATCTCTATTTATAGTACTGCTGCCTTTGTGCGTCCTCAGATATAAGGATGTGCCCATAAGTTCTATGCAACATTCATATATATAACCACTGATGTGCTATGTCCTCTGCAGGAAAACCAATAGCAATGGCAACTAACAGAAAATAAGTAAAAATCACAGAAGTGTGTGTGTATGTATATCTATGTGTACGCATGTGTGTATGTACGTATCTATATATGTGTGTGTGTGTGTATGTATGTATATCTACCTGTGTGTATGTATGTATCCATCTGTGTGTGTGTGTGTGTGTGTGTGTATTTGTATGTATATGTGTGTGTGAGTATGTGTATGTATCTCTCTATCTATATGTATATATATATATATATATATATGTGTGTGTGTGTGTGTGTGTGTGTGTGTGTATCTATATGTATGTATGTATGTATGTATGTAAATATGTACGTGTTTGTGTGAATTAGTTGAGCACCATGGACGTTACCTTCTGTGGCAGGGAAGAGGGTGTCCCCTTCACTTTTCGTTTCAGCTAGTTTTCCGGTCCTGAGCAGAACTTCAGCGAAGCTTTCCTGGGAGTTGTGCTGATATGTTGTATATGTGGCTTCACCCTGACACACGGTAACAAGCAAACATAGATGAGAGATGGAGCTATTCACAGAAATGGTTTCTTCAATCACTTACATTGTCTCCCTATATAGATGGGGCTGTCAGTCTTGCATTTTTTATATACAGTGCTGAGTGTAGTGTATGGCTTTCATTGGCTATAATAACATGTCATTAACATTAATAAATCTGTAAATGGACATGACAATAAAGCTGCCCATACAGTGGCTTATCCCTCTCCTCCCCATAGAGAATACATGGACATTCATGAGCTATGTGACCCCCGCCTCTTCATTGTTATCAGTGAGACCCAGTGGTCAGACCACCCACCAATTAACTTGTTATCTCCAATCCTGTGGATACAGAATTATTTTTGGAGCACCGCTTTATTGTCTATTCTTTTTGAAGGAAAAAAAAAAAAAAGTATGCCCACCATTCACACAGTCACATTGGGCGCAACTCCTGAAACACCTATTGATCAGTTCTGATCACTCAAAAAAGTTGCAGCCGCTGATGCACAATCTCTACAGGACTTCTACATGGAAAATGTAGGATTACTGGGAGGCCGATTGATAACCGGCCAAATACAGACGATGCTCTTCGTGTTATCGGGCCTTCAGACATCTTTTTTTTAACCTTAATAGCCCCACGCTTGATAGCCTGTCTGGGTCCTGTAAGCCACCCCGGGTGAACCAGCGCCAGCATGACGGCCATGATGTATTTTTTGCTATGAGCCCTGTATGCGGAGGTAGAATATACTGACAGCTGACATCTCATCTATACACAAAGAGTTTCTTATAGTAACGTGTGAGAACATTTTATCAAAGCCGCGCCGGAAGCAGATCTCAGCGTCAATCTCTAGAAGCAGGTGCGCGGTAGATAAATATCTGTCCTGTTGAGCTGGAAAGCAGAATTCATTAATGAATCCTTAAGATCCGCTTCAAGACATTTAATTATCTAAATCAAGAGCCATAAAGGCTTCGCCTCTCACTTTGTGCTGCGCTTATTACACTTACTTCAGCCAGGAAAGGATTGACGATCAGAGATTCGTAGAAGGGATGGCAGCCTTGGCTAACCCCCCGCCTGGCCGGGTCCTTGGCGCTCTTCGAGGTGCTGCTCTGCTCCAGACCCTGCAAGAGCGACAACAGGGAAGGAAGAGGTTAATCTGCGGTGCTGCCTTATGTGGGAAGACAATGGGGTTTATATAACCGCTGCAGGTGGGGAGGAGAATTAGAATGGTAGGTTAGCGCTATCTCTGACAGCTACAATCTGAAACTTTAAGGCTTGTGGGGATGATTGAAGGATGTGACTCAGATACGCAGAGAATCTCGGGGGGATGGTAAGAAATGTCCTTGGAAAGTGGAAATGATTCCTTGAGAGATGATTTAGACACCGCTGCGTATTCATCACAGGAGACCCGGCATTCATCTCTGGGAAGGGCTGGGGTTTTTTTTTGTTTTTTCTCGGCTACAGAATGTGTTTTGGAATGGGGAAGCCATAATGCACTTTGTGTAAATCTTCAATTGTTAACAAGGCCATAAAGAAGAAAAATGCTCTCACCTCCCCCGCTCCAGTGCTGGTATCCTGAAGTTCCAGTCCCAAACGCATCTGGGTTGGGACCTGGGACGTGTCAGACGTGCTCTGCCAGTCAGCGTCTGAGGCAGGACCCTGCTACAGATGCTGGCTGGCTAAATGGGGCTGAGACGTCCTTTCCAGGGTCCCCACTCAGACCGAGAAGCATTCGGGACTGGAGCTGTAGGATCCCGGAACCAGTGCTGGAGTGGAAGAGAGGAGAGTTACTTCTTTCAAGATCCCCTCCCCAGAACTCTGCCAAAAATCACCCCAGCTCAGAGATCTCAGGGCATCTTCATAGACATTAATGGAGTACAACAGAAAAAAAACTAAAATTGGCAGCACCCCAATGCCTCTGTTCACACTGTAGGTTGCACACTGCAAGTGGCTAAAATACAGACAAAAAAAAAAGTGCAACAGCAACCTACAGGTGCAAGTGCTTAACATATATACTCCCCCTGGCGTACACACGATAAAAACCTGCTCTGTAGATACGGAGATCCTCATTATTTATTATTTATAGAGCAGGTTTTTATCGTGTGTATGATGGGGGGGGGGGGATATGCACGGTAAGCACTTGCACCTGTAGGTTGCTGTTGCACTTTTTGCTTTTTGTCCGTACTTTAGCCACATGTTAGCCCAGGAGAGGCCATTGCTAGTGCGAGAATACTAGAGTAGGACCATGTCTCTCATAAAACCTTAACGTGGTGACATTGGACACTCTTTGATAGAATGGTTTGCTAAGATTATCATTTTTTAAAATCTCTATACAGCAGGTTTTTAGCAGGTGTTAAAGTTAATTATGGCTTCCCCATTCTAAAACATAGAAAACTGTCAGCGGAAAAAGCCCTCCCTGCTCCATCTAGGCAGCCCTATTATTTCCCTTATTATTTCAAGATAGATACAGTATATTTATATACCATCAGGTTTACATTCAGTTATTGTAGATTTACCAACCACCTCTGCTGGAAGTTTGTTCCAAGCATCTACTACTACTACAAAAGGAGTCAAGGCTCAGCTTCACAGGGATTAGTCTGACATCTATTGGAGTGTTAGAAAAGGAGGGAGTGGAGGGAGTACACAGGTGACTTGCACATGCTTTTCAGGTGTTTATTCCCAAAAGCGACGTTTCGGCTAACACTGAACATTTATCATGGTCGAAAGAAGAAATCACACTGGGGGGAACTGTCTAGAAAGGATCTAAACCTCGTTTGTGTTGCCTTCTCTCCCTTATTTTCTGTCCACGGGGTAAGACGGACTAAGCAGTGACATGCAGACGGTATCTACTACACACTGTCTTTTGCATTGATGTTTTTTTTATGTTTGACTGCATCCTACACCATGATGACTGCATCCTACACCATGATGACTGCATCCTACACCATGATGACTGCATCCTACACCATGATGACTGCATCCTACACCATGATGACTGCATCCTACACCAAACTGTTGACCACTGGCTGTTGTTAGGGGAATTCTGTCTCTGGCAGCAGAGACACCAAGAAGGAACAATAGAAGTGGGGGCAGGGTTCAGACAATGTAGGCTTTCTATTGTGCTGAACACTGGCAGAAAGGGCAAGTATTCCCATCTCAGCTATACAGTTATACTACTAAGGTTTGTCAAGTTAAATATTTTTGCCAATACATTAATTTACCAAACTTGCCTCCTTCTACTGGGACAGCTCATTGTTAGGTTACCAACAACTTCTCTGCGCTAAAAGCAGTGGTCTGCCTGGTGTATATATTGCTATAGTATACATAGTTCTAGATATTCTACAGTATTAATCTCTATACATCTAAATTATCGATATACACCAGCCAGACCACTGCTTTTAGAGTAGAGTGGTGGTTGGTAATCTAGACAACAAGGTGTCAACAATAGCAGGAAAAGAGCAGCATATCAGGAGACAAGTATTGTAAACGACTGTATTTGCAAAAATATTAAACTTGACAAGCACACACACACAATGAAAAAATAAACATTTTTAAAAGAATAAAAATAAAATATATTATATATATATATATATATATATACATATACATATATATATATATATATATACATATACATACACACATAATGAAAAAATATACATTTTTAAAAGGATAAAAAAAAAATATTATATATATATATATATATATATATATATATATATATATATTTTTTTTTTATTTATTTTTTTAAATACGTTCTCAGAATAAAACCTCTTTCTTTGGACCCAGTACAGCCACACACTCCTGCCTGGAGCAGGGTTTTATGAAGGTTGCACACTTGGCTTTTGGAGTATTCTCTACCTTTAAAGAGAACTTGTCACCACTTCTGACCTATATATAAGTAAATCCTTGTATTTCCCATAAAATAACAATTCTGGGTCATGTTTTCTTCTAGCTCTGTGATGTTCCTCTTTTATTCTCACGAGAAATGTATGACTAAGTAGCCAACTGGGTGTGACCAGCCAGGGGCGGGTCCCTACACTTTAGGACGCTGTCAGCTCTGATTGGATAGTGCCAGTGGGACACGCCCCCCAATTAGTAACACCCAGTAGGTTACAGTCATAGATTTCTAGTAAGAACTGTGAACCGGCCCATCACAGAGCTATACTAATAGGTGATCCGGAGGTGTCATGGGTATTGCATGTATTGACCGATGGGTATTGCATGCGGTGACCAATTCTCTTTCAGACCACTCTCATTCGGTGTATGTCTGGTTGCTGGTTACAAATGCATAAACAGTAGCCTTGTTAGAACGAGCTTACATTAAGAGGTCGGAGGTAAGTTAGTGACTTTTTCCAGAACTGCCCATCACTAACAGCATGCAGCACAGCCTTAGTAGTCAGGGTTGTATTAGTCAGAACTTTCATGGTTGTA